>NC_081414.1:392595406-392895406 GCF_030272615.1 Cryptomeria japonica | reverse complement strand
AACTACATCAAGGCATCTTCTATTTATATTTTATCTATAGTTTCATGATGATTTTTTATGTGATTTATCATGTTATTGTGTAATTCCAACACTTGAGAAAACTCTTATTCCATTTTGGATAGACTCGATTAGACATTTATTTTGTGCGATGGATATGGTAGACTTGTCTGGATTCACATGATGCATAGATGTATTTTGGCTTTATGTGTGTTTCATTGATGATCATCGATAGACCTTGTATGTTTTGTGACTTTGGATATTATGTATTTGTGCTCATGCTTCGTTGCGATCTTATGTGATTAGATATCATGATGATGTTTCATTGTTACATGTATTTATGTCATGTTGATGCTTAGATAGATAGATTTCACTGATTATTGCTTATGATGAGATGGACATACTAACTCCGGTTTTGATTTATGTAAGATGTATTTCTCATTGTATGATTATTGTTTGATTGTATGCGTGGGGGAATCAATGTCACATCACTCATTGCGAGTGGGATGTGTCATTGTGATATTCCTCCACTTGTTTGCTATGTGCATATATATATATATATAATATATACGTACGCACATAGCAAACAAGTGGAGGAATATCACAACGTCACATCACTCTATATATATGCACATGTATAATTTCATCGTTGCAAGGTTGCAAGTACTAAGGCATTCATTCCTCCCAGGCAACCAGGTGCAAGCTCCCCTGGCTTGACAGGTGCGAGCATGCCTCTTCCCAATGGCAATATGTGGTTCGGAGATGTCGTTGGTTCCCTTCCCACACTCTACGTCTAGGTTTGATGCCGAGCCCTTGCTATCAGTCTTGGCAACTTCGCCATGTCATCATCGTCGTCATGACTTGTGAGTACGTGGCATGGTTAGTTGACTATTCAATTATTTTATTTAAGTTCCTTGAATAATGAATAATTTATTATTTAGCATATTTAAATTTCGGTATTTGTTTGATTGTGTTTGAGTGGTTCCTTGATACTAGTTACGACCTCATTAGTAATTTTGTTATTTTAAAATTATTAAAATTTAACGATTTTCAATTATTTACTATTTCCGCGTTTAAAGATTGATTAATGCTTATATTGAGATATCGAGATTTTATTTGACCTTTTTCATTTAAAGCCGGTCTAATTGATCAAATATTTGTTGGTTTTCGCATTATTGACTTTATTGCCATTTAGCAATTTTAATCTTTAATTATTTGCTTGCCTTGATTACTTTAACTATCTTATTTATTTAATATCGGATTTGATTTTTACTTAGTTGAAAATTGAGGAGTCACTTATTTAATGAAATTAGTTTTTTGATTTGAAATTAGTGTGTGTGTGTGTATATATATATAAAAGTAAGCGTAATTTGAATGACAAAAAAAAAGAATAGATTTTAATATTTCACTTATTATACTTTTATTCTAATGTCCAATCTCTTATTTTTTAAAGTTATTTTGAAAACTCAAGGAGAGGATAGATATTTTTTTTAAATGAAATCCCATAAAATGAGTTAAGGCATTTTCCAATATTTAATTATCCCATATTTGAAGAAGCTAGGGTTTTTTCATTTTGGCTTGGAATTCTTGTTTATCTTTTCTCTTATGAGCTGGAAATAAAATTTAGAGAGTAAAATATCCATTTCTCCCTCTTGGATGTCCAAGTTGTTTGCATTCAATGGTTTTAAAATCTGATTTTGTTTCCATAGGTTTTGCTTGCAAGAAATTGTAGTTGTTGTTTTCAAATTTTGCTAGGTAATACTTCCTTTTTAGTTCTCAGTTTGAAAAAAAAAAGATTCTGCTTGTTGGACTGCAAAGAATTCAACAAAAATTAGAATGGATCAAAAACCTCTGCTGCTCCTCCCAGCTAAGAAAAATTTGAAAATGGGACTCTATTTCTCCATTTTTGGTTGTTGTTGAAACCCCATTTCTTTTTCCAAATCTATTGTTATTTGGGTTCTGAGATTGTGTGACATAAAATAGATTTTTTAATCAAAAATATTGAATAAAAAATAAATAAAAATTTGGATTTAAAAATATGGCAAGAGATGTGGGGGGGTGTTGCAGCTCAAACCCCACATATCGTGGGGTTGGGTGCTGGTACAATACCACCATGATATAGGTGGGTACAACAACACCCACCATATCGTGGGTGGTGTTGTGATGCACCTCCCTTCCCCAATGTGGGGTTTTAAAAAATATATATTTTAATTTATTTTAATTAAAATTTATTTTATTTTGTTTAATTAAAATTTAATTTATTAATTTTTAATTGTATTTGAAGAAGTTGAGAAAATACAACTTCAGAGATCCCAAGAGTACCTACAAGAAAAATACCTGTCACAAGAGAAGATTGGAGACAAAAACACAATAATGGCTCTGAAGAAAAAGATTATCATTCAGAGAGGGAATATAGAAGAAAAATACAATACAATCCTTATAAAAGGAGAATATGCAACCCTAAAGATGTGCAACCCTAAATAAACCCTAAAGGGATAAAGTCTATTTAATAATTAGAATAATTATTAAATACCTACCATATTATTAAATTCCTAAGTTTAGCTTAAGCGTAGAGTAAAATAGACTAATAATTAAATAAATAATTATTAGCTAATACAAGATAACTCTAACACCCCCCTTAAGATGAACTTAGAGAGTAGCTAAAAAAGTAAATGCATGAAAGCAAAATGCAACTACATGAAGAAGGCAAATTTGGGTCTCGACAACAAGGCCTGATGAGGTACCCAATCACAACCAAATCTCTATGAACCGGAGAAATAGAGAAAACCACATGGGAAAAAACTCTATTCCAAAAATAGATGGGAAAATAATGCTATATTAAAAAACATGAAGGAAGGAAGGCCTCAATGAGACCCCCCAAGGACAACTTCCTTCATCCCAAGCATAGAGTGCAACTGAAGATAGCACAAAGATGCAAAAAGTTTAGTGAAGATGTCAGCAACCTGCTCCTCTGTAGGAATGTACTCCAAGATGAGAAGGCCATCCTAAATCAACTGTCTAATGAAGTGCATGTGAAGCTCAATGTGTTTAGTCCTTTGGTGCTCCACTGGGTTGCAAGAAATGTGAATGGCACTTTGATTGTCACACCAAAGAAGAGTGGGACTATCAAGAGGGAACCCAAACTCAATCATCACCTGTCAAAGCCATAAAACCTCTTGACTAGCTAACACCACTACTCGATACTCAACCTTTGTAGATGATAATGCAATAGCAGACTGCTTCTTGCAAGACCATGTGATAGGACCAGAACCGAGGCAAAAAACAAAGCCAGAAGTATACTTCTAATCATGAGCATCACCAGCCCAATCTAAGTCAGTGAAGCCAACAATGTGAGGGGGTCCTGAAGTATAGTGAATGCCAAACTGTGTAGTTCCCCGAATGTACCTTAAAATAGCTTTAGCAACTTGTCAATGGCTCTCATGAGGATCATGGGAGAACCTAGAGACAAGACCAACCGCAAAGGAAAGATTTAGATGAGTATGTGTTAGGTACAACAAAATGCCAACCAACTGCCTATATAAGGTAGGATCCATGGAAGGTGTAGAACAAGTGGCAGATAAAACAACACCTGACTGAAATGGTCTGGGTGTAGGCTTGCAAGCAAGCATGTCAAATCTATGAAGCATATCAAGAGAATACTTCCGCCGAAGTATGGAAATCCCATCGGAAGATTGAATAACTTGTAGGCCCAAAAAATAGTGCAGAAGGCCAAGATCTGTCATCTCAAACTGCTCCATCAAGGCTCTCTGAATATCTTGAACCAAGGAGGACAAGCTATGGATAATGATAAGATCATCAACATAGAGCACAAGGATAACTATATCATCCCCCTGACATTTAATATATACCGTGGGATCAGAATGACAACGTGTGAAGAGTGTGGAGAGCAAGAAAGAGTCCATCTTCTCATATCAGGCCTGAGGAGCCTGTTTAAGACCATATAATGAATGTCAAAGTTTGCAAACCAAAGAGGAATCCTGCACAAATCCCTGAGGCTGCTCCATATAGATCTCCTCATGAAGGTCTCCATGCAAGAAGGCACTCTTCACATCCATTTGAAAAACTGTCCATCCCTGTGAAGCGACAAGTGAAAGTACAAAGCGAATAGAATTCATCTTGGTGACAGGAGAAAAGGTCTCAGAGTAATCAATAACCTCCACTTGAGAAAACCCCTTCACAACAAGAAGAGCCTTAAAATTATTAATAGAATCATCTGCAACATACTTGGTATGGTACACCCACTTGCACCGAACCAACTTTCTTCCTTTCGGAAGAGTACAAAGATCCCAAGTATGATTCTTCATCAAAGAAGAATATGCCTCATCCATGGCCCTATCCCACTCTGGGTGACCTGTCGCCTCTGAAAATTTCTAAGGATCATCCAAAATGGCATGACTCAGAAGACTAGAACCAAATGTTTGTGCATGAGTACGATGAGTGTTTGAAGGATCACCTACCATAGAACCAGTGGCATCAACTGTAAACCGGGCCCACTTGGGCAAACGCTGAGCTGCATGTGGTGGTGGTGGTGGGGATGGTGGATCATCATCTCCATCATCCTCAATGAATAAGGAATCCTCAAAAGATGAAGAGGGAGGAGGAGGTAGTGAGGGAGAAGCTAGTGAAGGAGAATCTATTTGAGGAAGGCGCTCATCAAATTGGACATCCTGCCTAAATAGGACCTCTCAGGAATCAGGATCAAACAACCTATATGCCTTAACATCCTCACAGTAGCCAACAAATATGAGTGGTCGACTCTTCCTCTCCATGGATTTCCTTTGAGCATTTGGAATAAATGCCCAAGCCTCACTACCAAAAACTCAGAATGATGAAACATCAGGCTTGACATGGGACCAAGCCTCCTCAGAAGTCATCTAATGCAATGCCTTATGAGGCATCTGATTCTAAATATAAGTGACACAATTAACTACCTCGGCCCAAAAAGCAAGCTACATAGAACATGACTAAAGCATACAATTGGCCATCTCCCATAGTGTTATGTTCTTTCTCTCAACAATACCATTCTGCTGAGGAGTGTGAGGAACTAATAACTAATGTTGCAAACCATGCTCTGTGCAGAAATCTGTAAAAGCCCGATTCACATATTCTCTTCCATTATCTGTGCATATCCTCCTGATAAAAAGACTAGTCTACTTCTCTACAAATGTCTTAAAGACTCGAAATGAATCAAAGACACCAGACTTGTAATTAAGAAAGTACACCCATGTACATCTAGAGAACTCATCAATGAGTGTGAGCACATACCTAGACCCTAAAAAACATGGAGTTGAAAATGACATAAGATCACTGTGTACCAAATCCAAGGGTACCTTAGCACGTGTGGCTCTGCCTATAGGAAAAGGATCCTGGTGATGCTTGCCAAGTGCACAACCTTAACATACACCATCAGTACAGGATATCTGAGGGAGCCCAATCACAAGTGCCTATGTTCTCATTTATTGTAAGTATCTATAATTAACATGGGTAAAACGTTCATGCAAAAGTCTGCTCTCTGAATTTGCATATGCTACAAGAGAAACACCTGAACCATCTAGACTCTCAAAGCCATCAAACCGATATAACCAAAAATCAGGATCAACACTTCCAGTAGCCACAACCAAATCAGAATCATGGAGCTCTCTAATAAGCACATAATGTGGTGAGAACTCAATTGTTTTACTAGAGCTAGAATGGCAAATCTGATAAACAGAGAGGAGGTTTGTCGAAATTTCAGGAACCAAAAGAACATCCTGAAAACAACTACCTGTCAATGGAACAGAACCTGAACCTGAAACTAAAAGTTGTGCTTAGTCACCAACTACAATCTGTAAATTATCACTATGAGAAAGTGAGGTAACAAGCTTCTATGAGTGTGTCATGTGGTGAGAAGCCCCTAAATCAATAATCCAGGTGGATACATAAGTAATAGCTCATGCAGAAAGATAATGTCTTTTCCCTATAGAAGAGAAAGATGGAGGCTGGGGAGAAGAAATATGATGCTATTGCATGGCTTCCTCCAAAGCCTCTAATCATTTCCAACATCAAGAAATTGGATGTCCTTCCTTGCCACAGAAATTGCAAAGTTCATCTGATTTCTTCTTAGTCTTGGAGGAAGACTCACCAAACTTAGAAGATTTCTCCTATTTGGGATAGGACTTCGGTTTATAATCAGACTTAGGTGGTGGCTTGGAGGAACTCTCACTGCCAGCTAAATCCTTCATAGGCTTCAGTTTCTGCTTCTTATTCTCTTTAGATGTCTGAGCAACCAATGCTTTGTTCTTTGATCATGTGAGAGTGTCCAATTGAGATAGGTGAGCCTGCTCATGAGTCAAGCAATCACATCAAAAGTAGGCATGGTGAAGCATGTACCCAAGGAATCCATAGTAGAATAAAATGTAGAAGCAAATATCTGATAGGGACCTCAAAGCTTAGAAAGAATCAGGTAGATGCACTCTATCTTAGTCTTATTTTTACCACAACTATGAGGGATAGATGTGGTGGTTTTAAATTTGTTCAGAAAGTCCTCAATGTGAGGAAAGGACTCAAGTAACAAGGAAGAGTGCTCTGCCTCAATCTACAATGTTCTAAACTCATTGATGGTACCAAAGAGAGTATCAAATTTGGACCACATAGCCCGAGGAGTGAGCAAACCATCAAGGTGAAAAAGCAAGTTGTCTGAAACATGTAAGGAGATGACACCCATAGCCTCATCCATCTTATTCTCATACTGAAGAATCTCAAAAGGACACTGCAACTAAGGTTGATCTGCATCCAAACAGGACCACAACCCTTGTGATTTGAGAAGCCTCATCATATGAGCTTTCCAGAGGTGATAGTTTTGGGATGTAAGAAGCTCAACTGTAGAATTTGCCATGTGTAGTTGTACTTGTACTTGGACCTGCTTTTGATTTTTTTAATTAAGTGATCTTTTAGACTAGACAAAGGATGCAGAAGGGGTTTTTTTTTTTGAGTTTTATGTGTTCTGATTTTCAGAAGTAAATTACAGAAAGCAGTAAAATAACACCCCCCACAAGATGAAAAACAAACCCCAGTACAATCTAAGAGCCAGAAAGAAAGGCAAGAGAAAAAAAAAACTTTAGACTAATATGTTGTATACCTAGTAAACTTTCTATAACAATGAACCATAAATATGAATAGGCCTCTCCAAGACCTTTTTGATGCCTATTCGTTTGTCAAAAATGGAGTCCATTTGCCCAAGTTATGGCTCCCAGAGTGCAGAAAAGAGCTCTAACTTTGACGGAAAGGAACAGGTACAAAATAAAAAAATCAGAAAATCCAACCTCTCGATCTAAATAGAGCTCGAAAAGAGATTTCCGGTGCCTGTTTGTTTTCAAAAATCCGACTCTATTTACCCAAGTTATGACAAAAAAATCCAATAGCTTGTCAAAAACCCTTGAAAGAAAAAAACACCCCCCTGCTGGTGGTAGGGAGGTGGTGTTTAGGTGGCATCTGGGCATAGTAGGTGGTGGGAGGTGGCTAGGCAGAGCAAGCGGTGAGTGGCAACAACTTGGCGACGGGCAATTCAAAGACCGCCGGTTGAAACCCCGATGGTTAACAGTAGGCGGAAATCGCTAGGAAACCTCGATGGTGAATGGCAACCCCAGTGGTGACCACATGGGTTGGCCCTGATGGTCAGTCATAACTAGATCATCTTGGGCAAGCCGTTAAACTATCCAAATTTAATTTAATTTTTTTATCTCAAAAAATGTGCCCTAGAAGGGCCAAAATAAAAAAATTCCCAGAGTCAATGTTGTCCAAATTGGACAAATTTTAAATGAAAATGGGGGGGTTTTGGGTGTTCTGAGCTCAACATTGAGGTCCGTTTGATCCCAAAATACCCAGAAACAAAGTACCCCATATCCAAAAAAAATTCTGAAAAAAACTGAAACCCTGGTCTCCAAAAAATCTTCTAAAAAAATAAGGAACAAGCAGCAGCATATGTAGGTTCTCATACCAAGAAGAAGTTGAGAAAATACAACTTCAAAGATCTCAAGAGCACCCGCAAGCAAAATACCTGTCACAAGAGAAGATTGGAGACAAAAATACAATAATGGCTCTGAAGAAAAAGATTATCATTTAGGGAGGGAATAGAGAAGAAAAATACAATACAATCCTTATAAAAGGAGTATATGCAACCCTAAAGATGTGCAACCCTAACTAAACCCTAAAGGGATAATTATTAAATACCTACCATATTATTAAATGCCTAAGTTTAGCTTAAGCGTAGAGTAAAATAGACTAATAATTAGATAAATAATTATTAGCTAATACAAGATAACTCTAACAGTATTTTATTTTATTTTATTTAAATTGTAGTTTAGTTAATTTAAAATGGTTTTTTTTTTAACACCAAATATATATATATATATATATATATATATATATTGATATAAATTAGTTAATATATATGATTTATGTTATTTCAAATTTATATGTATATATATAATCAATAGATATTACGTTAGTGGGCTTTTAATAGATTAAAACATTTAAATAATCAATTAATGATAAAATGTCAATAAGCGATGATATCTAAGCATTAATAATGTAAATATTATATTACGATATTATATCGATGGCCTTATTGTATTTAATGCTATTGTGTAAATTGGTGATATTGAATGTTATGGAACGTACATATGTATATAAATCTAAATGATGGTATGATGAAAGAATAAGTATTTGGTAGAATACTGAGAGGGGGGAGGGGGTGAATCGGTATACTTAAAAACTGATACAAACTCCCAAACTCAAATTCAAACTCTCAAAGTAAACTTTCACTTATCAAGATCAATACTCAACATCAACCAACATCAACCAGTTCGATGGTTATGACAACTTAATAGTAAACAACTTCAATCTTGTAAACATAAAAAATGCTTAATCATATGTCAACATATTCATCTCTCAATGCTTCCAATTATCATGTCTTATCAGAATAGTTAAGTAGTTAATCAAATCAACAAATAAGATCATAACCACAAAAGCATTCACCACTTGACACAAATATTTATACGTGGAAAACCCAAATAGGTAAAAACCACGATGAGATGAGACTCACAAGGATAGCTATCTGAACTCTTCTAAAGTTCACCCTATTAGGAGCCAATCCTGTTAAAGCTTTTACAATAAGTCATGCTAAGAACTAATTCTGGTTAGGAATCACTCGGTTAAGGGATTTAGAAATACACCTTGATGAAAAGCACAATACCCTGTTAGGAGTAACCTCACTGGAGGATTTGAGAATCCAAACTAATGGACCACCTTGTTAGAGGATTTAGAAAGTAACCAAGCTTGTTAGAGCTTACCTGATTAGGGGAATTCAATTTCTGTTGTGATTGTTAGAAAACAACAGGTTTTCTTGATCTGTCTAAATAACACTACATTTGCTTGATCAGATCCTTCTTAAGCTTCAATCTGTGTTTACTCAAACTGTAGATCCATCCACCGATTAGGCAACCACACACTCAACTGGTTTCTCCTAATCTTGACAACTTTGCCAACTCTTAGCAAAACAATATCATCGACCTTAAATACAAATCAACTAGGTCGGTAACACAACAAAAACCTAATTCTCATCATTGAGATTACAAACAAGTTGGTACAATCTTGACCGTTAGAAATCATAACAATCTCTTCACATTCTTCAAGAAAATTCCAACCTCTCCATGATCACCGCTTCATCGTACTTTGTAACTCATCACGCGCTATGCATTAGATGCAATCCACTTTGCTCCTTTCCAAGATAACAAACACACCAAATCAATCTGAACTAATTCTCATACAATGATAACACGTGTCTCCATCATTAGGGTTTACCGGTGACATAACATAGAAAGGTTTAACCCTTTACACCGGTTCAACTTACAAACTACCATATACCGGTTTACAACATCTTCCTTAAGGTTTATCATACTGGTTACAAGACAATAGCAACAACAATAATAACATCAACAATATCATGAATATCATTCACTGGTTCAATTGACATTAATGACAACATATCATTAATGCAATCTATATGCAAAATGCCAACAATCTCCCCCTTTGGCATTCATGGAAATACAAATATCAATGCCTCTAATTGTTGCTGTGGATAGTGAATAGGAATCCTAGTTTACATTACCAAGTATTCACCATTCTCTGTCTATCTTCAGTATGTCACTAGTTCACCTAATCAAACACGTAATTCTTCTCCTTAATCACATAATTCCTCTCTGCCTTTGACAACAATGCCAAATTGAAAGTAAAACATGTAATTCAAAATTCTCACTGTGCATCAACATACTGCAACTTGATGCTCCCCTTGTGGAATACATCCACTTCCAAGAACAATCAATCTATGTAAGATTTTGTAAGTAATTCAGGGACTGATCCAATCAACATCATGCTCAACTAACTTCATGAAGAGGGACAACCCCCAACTGATTTCTAAGATACTCAAAAGTGGTCTTAGATGGAGGTTTGGTAAAGATATCTGCAAGCTACTTCTAGGTAGAAACATGCTCTAAGATAAAATCTTTACTTTGAAATTTTTCCCTCAAAAAGTGATACTTCAATTCAATGTGCTTAGTCCTTGCGTGCAAAACAGGATTCTTAGAAATATTTATTGCACTTGTATTATCACACAAAATATGTATAGGTTTTGAGATCTTCATCTTAAAACCTTCCAAAATGTGCCTCATCCAAATAGCTTGTGTGCAATTGATGTAAGATGCTACATACTTAGCTTCAGCAGTAGATTGAGAAGTACAACTTTGCTTTTTACTACTCCATGAAACTAGCCTTCCTCCTAGAAAGAATGCTCCACCGGTAGTACTCTTTTGGTCATCAATATTTCCTGCCCAATCAACATCAGTGTATGCCTTCAAATCAAAATTGCCTGCATATGGATACCATAACCCATAGTCAACTGTACCTTTCAGATATCTAAAAATTCTCTTGGATTCTATCAGATGTGCTTCCTTCGGATTTTTCTGAAATCTAGCAAATATACCAACTGCATGGGCAATATCCAGTTGACTGTGAACAACATAGTGTAACTTATCAATCATTGACCTATATTCCTTTTCATCTACAAACTCATATGCATCTTCCTTGGATAATTTACAACTTGTAATCATTGGAGTTCCAACTAGTTTATAGTCACTCATGCCAAAAGTCTTCAAAACCTCTTTCACAAACTTAGATTGAGTAATGAAAATATCATTCTTCATCTATTGTATCTGCAAGCCTATGAAATTTTTTATTTCCCATACTAATGGCATCTCAAACTCATTCTTCATTTCATCTGCAAAATTATTGCTCATGACATCATTACCTCAAAATATAATGTCATCAACAAATACTTATGTGACCAGTATTTCATCTCCTTCAGACTTGAAATAAATGTTGTTGTCATCACTGGTTCTTGCAAAGCCTATCTTAATTAGATGTGTATGAAGCCATTCATACCATGCTCTGGGTGCTTTCTTTAATCCATACAAAGCTTTATGCAATTTGTATACCATGTCTTCCTTATCTGTCAATGCATAACCATCAAGCTGCTCTATATAAACCTCTTCTTCCAATATCCCATTCAAAAATGCAGACTTAACATCCACCTATAACTTCTTATGGGTCACAAATGCAAGTAATGTTCTAACTCCTTCCAGTATTGCTACTGGTGCAAAATTTTCTCCATAGTCTTCTCCTTCTTCTTGCGCATAACCTTTGCAAGCTAATCTTCCCTTATTATGAACTACAACACCATCTTCATTTAACTTGTTTCTGAACACCCATTTAGTACCTATAACATTCTTGTTTACCGGTCGGGGTACTAGGGTCCAAGTGTTGTTCTTCTCAATTTGATCCAATTCCTCTTGCATTGCTTTCACCCAATGATCATCACCAAATGCCTCCTTAGCACTTCTAGGTTCAATGGTGGAGATCATGCAAGAGTTCTCTCTAATTTTCCTTCTAGTTAGTACTCCGACATCCTTATCCCCAATAATCTTCTCAGGACCGTGATTCAGTCTCACATACCATACCTAGGAATAACATGATCATTCTCATCAGGTTCAACTTCTTCATTGTCTTCTTCCTTTGAGTTTATTTGTTTGGGTTGAACAAGTACATCAAGATTTTCTTTACCGGTTTCTAATTTAACAGTTTCAGGTTTCAAAAGAAAAATGCAAGGATCTTCATCCTTTCTCTCTGAACTGGTTCCTTTTGAAATTTTAGGATATTCATCTACACGAACATCAACACTCTCAACAATTCTCTGTGTCTGGTTGTTGAAGCATTTGTAGGCCCTACTCTTGGTGGAATAGCCAAGAAATATGCCTTCATCACTCTTATCTTCAAACTTGCTTATGTAATCACCTCTTTTAATAAAACATTTACTACCAAAGATCTTAAAATATCTAACATTAGGTGTTCTTCCATACCAGTACTCATAAGGTGTCTTGTGCTTGCCTCTTTTCACCAAAACTTGGTTCATTGTGTAGACTGATGTACTTACAGCTTCTCTCCAAAAATTTTTTGCTACATTTCCTTGTATCAACATAGTTCTAGCTACTTCAACTACTGAATGGTTGTTCCTCTCTGCTATACCATTCTACTGTGGTGTCCTTGGTGTAGAAATTTGTCACTTGATACCATTCTCATCATAATACTTAGTGAATTCCTCATAAGTAAATTCACCACCTTGATCTGTTCTCAGACATTTTATCTTTTTGCCACTCTCTTTCTCAGCTAAGGCTCTGAATGCCTTGAATTTACCAAAAGCTTCATTCTTATCCTTCAAGAATGTGACCCACGTCATCCTTGAACAACCATCAATGAAGATAATGAAATATTTATCACCTAAAATGCTTCTAGTTGTTATTGGTCCACATAGATCTGTATGAACCAAATCTAACAAGTGCCTTGCTGAGAAGGACTTGCTCTTGAAAGTTGAAGGAGTCATATTTCCTAACTGCCATTCCTTACAAAGAGCATTAACCAGTTTGTCTAGCTGAGGTAGACCTATTATAGTCTTAGAATTGCTCACTTTAACAATGTTATCAAAGTTTATATGACAAAATCTCCTATGCCAAAGTGAGCTATCATCTATTTTTGCAATCAAACAATTGCTAACTTTAGGATTAAGATGTAATAGATTGCCTTTGGTTTGTTTCCCGGTTGTAATCAATTCACCTTTGTTGTCAAAGATTTTGCACATACCATTTCTAAACTCCAGTGGGTATCCTCTATCATTAAGTTGTGCCACACTCAAAAGATTGTGCTTTAGGCCTTGAACCCAATAGACATCATCAACACTACTCTTCCCATTAAGAGAAATAACTCTGTTACCTTTAACCATACAGGGTGAGTCATTGTCAAATCTGACAACACTGCCATCAAATTCCTTCAAGGAAAGAAATTTGCTCCGATCACCGGTCATGTGATGTGAACAACCGCTATCAATGATCCAATCATTAGAGTTATCCATCCTGGACACTAGTGCTTTCTAATATGATATCTCTTCCTTAATAGCTACAAACACAATATCTTCACTAGCATCATCATCAGATTCTTCATCAGTAATACCACTGTCAATAGCTACAAGACAATCTCTCTTGCCTTTACCCTTATATTTCTTAAATTTGTCTCTCTTGTATTCATTTTCACCATTAGGGAAATTAGCTACTATATGACCAATCTTATTGCAAGAAAAACATTTCAAGGGTAGGTTAACTTTGTATTTTTCAGTGCCTCTAGGTAGTCATTTTGCCAACAATGCTTCAAGCTCCACTAGACTGTCTTCATCATCAACATCTCTGCTGGATCTAGATTCATAGCTATGGCCGGTATCTTTACTTCTTCTCACAGATGAGTTAGAAATAAAAGCTCTAAATGCAGATTCTAATTTTTTTACACTATTATCAAAGCCATTTAGTTCAATAGCAGTAAGTTTGCCAATGATAGAGTCAAGAGTTACCTTTGTTTTGTTAATGGAATTCAGCTCTTGAATAGCTGCAACTCAGATAGCATAGACCGGTAGAAGGGTTCTCAGTACCTTACTGATCACTGTGGCATATTCCACTTTCCCTCTTGCACTCTTTATTTCACCAACTATCTCTTTTATCCTTTGACCATACTGCTGGATATTCTCACCTTCAGAGATTCTCATGTCATCAAACTTTCCTCTTAAACTTTCCTCTTTGGCAATCTTAACATGTTCATTACCGCTATAAATCTCTTCAAGTTTTTTCCATACTTCATATGTAGTTTCAAGACCATGAACATCTACATATTCAACATCAGACAGGGAACTGACAATAGCCTCTAATGCTTGATGATTCTCTTGCTATTCTTTCATCTGATCATCAGTCAGAGTTCCAGTAGGTGCAGTATACTTAGTTTCTATATGATCCCAATACTGACTACCAAGACTCTTAATGTAAATCTTCATTTTGTCACTCCATATCTTATAGTTATCTTTGTTGAACTTCAGACCTTCTTTCTTCATCATGATCTACAAGATCGTTTCCTCAAGTTGTTAGGCTTTAGGTTAAAGAGGACCTGAGATGCTTTGATACCAATTGATGGTATGATGAAAGAATAAGTATCTGGTAGAATACTGAGAGGGGGGGATGAATCAGTATACTTACAAACTGACAAACTCCCAAACTCAAATTCAAACTCTCAAAGTAAACTTTCACTTATCAAGATCAATGCTCAACATCAACCAACATCAACCGGTTTTACTGTTATGACAACTTAACAGTAAACAACTTCAATCTTGTAAACATAAAAAATGCTTAATCGTATGTCAACATATTCATCTCTCAATGCTTCCAATTATCATGCCTTATCAGAATAGTTAAGTAGTTAATCAAATCAACAAATATGATCATAACCACAAAAACATTTACCACTTGACACAAATATTTATACGAGGAAAACCCAAATAGGTAAAAACCATGGTAAGATGAGACTCACAAGGATAGCTATTTGAACTCTTCTGAAGTTCACCCTGTTAGGAGCCAAGCCTGTTAAAGCTTTTACAATAAGTCCTGTTAAGAACTAATTCCGGTTAGGAATCACCCGGTTAAGGGATTTACAAATATGCCTTGATGAAAAGCACAATACCCTATTAGAAGTAACCTCACTGGAGGATTTGAGAATCCAAACTAATGGACCACCTTGTTAGAGGATTTAGAAAGTAACCAAGCTTGTTAGAGCTTACCCGGTTAGGGGATTTCAATTTCTGCTGTAATTGTTAGAAAGCAACAGGTTTTCTTGATCTGTTTGAATAGCATTACATTTGCTTGATCAGATCCTTCTTAAGCTTCAATCTTCCTTTACTTAAACTATAGATCCATCCACCAGTTAGGCAACCACACACTCAACTGGTTTCTGCCAATCTTGTCAACTTTGCCAACTCTTAACAAAACAATATCATCGACCTTAAATATAAATCAACTAGGTCGGTAACACAACAAAAACCTAATTCTCATCATCGATATTACAAACAAGTCATTAGAATCTTGACCGTTAGAAATCATAATAATCTCTTCACATTCTTCAAGAAAATTCCAACCGCTCCATGATCACCACTTCATCAGACTTTGTAACTCATCACGCGCTATGTATTAGATGCAATCCACTTTGCTCCTTTCCAAGATAACAAACACACCAAATCAATCTGAACTAATCCTCATACAATGATCACACGTGTCTCCATCATTACCTCTCAACATTAGATCTTAAACCAACAAACTTGATCGGTCAGGATTTAACAAAAAATAAATGGTAGGGTTTACCGGTTACATAACATAGAAAGGTTTAACCTTTTACACCAGTTCAACTTATAAACTACTATATGTGGGAAAAGTGGGCTAATAAAACTCAATATGTGAAAATATTGTTAGATTACTAGTCCACACACACACACAGGACTTCTTGATGCAAGCTATGGAGTAATAACGTATTACTCAGCTTCCCAAGGTGGGTCCCATGGTTCTCTATCTCACAATGTCCCTCAAACCAATGTTTTGCTCTCAGATCACTGAGCAAAATGGTTCAGGGATGGCAAATGCAAGAACGAGGGATGCTCTGATAGATTTTTAGAATGAAATGTGTTATGAGCTATGTATGATTTTAAAATGCAATAAACTAAATGATAAGATGACAAGATTAGTATGAATACTATCCTAGCATACTATATTTAGTCTATGATTGAACTAAAAATGATAAAGAAATTATTCTAAACATGCATATTTAGTCTAATTCTTGATTTAAAAGAGGCTAAATGATGAGCATATATGAAATGAGAAAGCTTGAATGTATTTGAGCATAAGTGTGATACTACAAATTTGAAGGATTATTCTTATGGAGGAATGAGAGCTCTATTTATAGCAAGAATAGGGCAATGGATGGTCAGGATTGAATGGTTTAATCAAGGGTTGAGTTTGAAAGTTGGGGATCCATGTTTGTAATTGGCACCAATGAAATGGTGACAAGTGTCAACATAGGGTTGGGTTGAGAGAAGGGGTTGGAGACATTGAATGCCTGAGAAGACCTCATGGTTATCTAGAGGCTAAGGGTCAAGTCTAAATTAGGATTACCCACTGGATTAAGAGTTAATCCAAGGATAAACCTTTGTGCAAATGATTAAGAGATAATCATGGTCAAAGCATTAAAGGCCTGATGAGACCCTTGGGTTGGATGAAGGTTGAGTCAAAACAAATGTTTTAACCATGTAGGAGGGTTTGAGTTAACCATTAATGGTTATTGGAGACTTTGGGGATTAAGTGGTTGAAGGTTGAAAGCCTTCAATGGTTATCAAAGACTTTGAGGAATTTAGTGGTTGAAGACTTGAAGCCTTTAATGGTTATCAAAGACTTTGAGGTTTTGAGAAGTGATTTCCCTTTGCTTAGGGATGTGACAAAGTTTAGAGGAGGGGTTAGGTTAATTAGAAGCGATTAGAAGATTCTAGAAGGGATTAGAAAGGGGTTTGGGATTTTGCAAGTGGATGGAGGGATAATAAGATTTAATTGAAATAAAGAATTTCATTCAATTTGGTTGCAATTAAATAAATTAGATTTATTCAATTTAGGATAACTATTTAATTAAATTTGAATTTAATTAAAAGTGGATAGGGGAGATTTAATTGAATAAAATGATTTATTCATTAAATGGGTATAGTGAATTTTATTTAAATAAATTGAGTAATTTACTTAATAAAATAGAAGAATGTGGATAATTTAATTAAATTGGATTTAATCAAATAGAGAAATGAACATAAAATATTCATTTAGGAATATGGTCATTTTTATACGTCTACAACTACCATATACCGGTTTACAATATCTTCCTCAAGGTTTATCATACCAGTTACAAGACAATAGCAACAACAACAATAACAACAGCAATATCATGAATATCATTCACCGGTTCAATTGACATCAATGACAACATATCATTAATGCAATCTATATGTAAAATACCAATAAACTAAAAATTCCAACACTAAACACACGTGAGTATGGCATTTTTTTTTGTGGATTGCCCATTGAGTCCACCTTTCCCAAAATTAAGGGTCTTTTCAGTTTATATTTTGCATTTGGAGGCCATTTGCATCATTTGTTTTAAACCGATGATTAATGTGAGATTTTGTTTTTACTTGCATATCATGAGATTTTCTTTCCCATTTTGACATGCCCTCGTGATGATTTGCCATGAGGAGGAAATAAACATACTACTGATTTGTGGTAGCGAGTGTGAAGACCTCATGATGTTGATATGTTTTAGTGTAGTGGTGTCATGAGTTCATTATATTTCTTGGGTTGAGAGGCTCGTTCTTCTACATGTGTTGTTGTTCAATCTTTTGGGAACGGGTGTGTCATGGTTTGGCTTTGTTGACATTGCGTTCGATTTTTACTTGTGTAAGAGCCTCTTGTTTTATTGTTTCAGATCCATGTAGAGGGAGTGGTCTCCTTTATGACACTCGGGGGGTCATGATAGATAGAATTTCACAAGGTTCCTTGTAAGGATGTGTGAAGTCTAGACCTTTTCGGCATAAGGGAGTTTACCATATTGTAATCAAGTGATAACTAATTAATGAATGGGTATGGGTAGTTATATAATTTTAAAAAGATAATAAGTTATCAGTACCTCATGACTTAGTCCTCGGGAGGATGTCTTAGGCTAAGCATGGGAAGACTGTGGAGATGGTAAGCTAATCTCCCTTGATCTCTCTCTAAAGGTTGAGATGGCTCCGCATTCCATAGGCTAGTGCCTTGTTTTCGGTTGGCATGTGATGACACTCCCTCGTACATGTGAGTCTTTTTTTTACTTTTGTATTCTTGTTATGAAGTTTTATCGACCTCTGGGAACCTTTTGTTCTTTCTTATTTTCTTAGTGCATGGATATGTGTATGGAGGCTGTTGGTGTTAGTCTCTTTGGTAGAGCATCAACCTTGGTTTAGTGTGTGAGTTGGGACCTAGCGACATCTCCTAGCTCGAGGGGTGGTTCCTTGTAGGTTCCACATTGGTCGGGTGGTTGGAGCTTTTTGCCATTGGGGTTTTTCCCCTTTCTTGGGTGTTGTCTTCGTACGTGGACTTGGAGCCTTCTTCATGTTGTCTTGTACCCTTGGAGCAGATTCATGTATTGATCATCTATGATAGATAAACTTAAATCATGTAATAATCTAAGAATGTTGTATAAGAAGTGAGTGATACTCACGATTGTAATACTATGTAAAAACAGCCTATAAGTATTCATGAGTTACTTTAGTTGGTACATTCAAATGGAAGTAATAATATGAGTTAATCAAATATAAGTAGAAAGGAAGACGAAAATGTCATACCCTTGCTAGTAATGTCTTATCATTCGTTAATCATGTATATTCTTTAATTTGAACTTATACAACATGAATGAATTATCGTGCTTAGCTTATGTGATAGGTTAGTTAATTGTGATTTAAATGTATCTTGTCAAATAGTTAAATCAGCAATACAATTTTTTATGTGGTAATTAAATGATAAATAGTAGATATGTGGATATGACGAAAAATGGATGTTGTTACTCCTTTCATGTTATTTATTTAGCAATGGAATGATTTAATGCTTGTACCTTCAATATTTTCATATGAATATGGATGTAAACTAAGTAGATGTTAGCACACATTTTTGAGATCAATGATATTAACAATGGCATTAAATGAAGAACTTAAACTATCATTGGTAAAGCATGTGAAATACAAGATTCTTGAAGATGTAGTTAGATGCTTGAAAAAATTGAACAACACTAAGACTGAAAAATATTATGGAACTTAGTAAATAGACATCATTAGAAGCTAAATGAGAATTCATACAATTGTTTTATGGCTTCCATAAAACTAATGTTGCATAAATGACATTATGAACATGTAGATTGCATAAGTAGGTTAATGAGCATGCCTTGGTAGATGCATTGAATAGTGAACAACAATAGTAGCATATTATGTGAAGCATATGATATAGGTTAAATTTAATACATGTATTTGTAATTTTGTTCCATGGTAAGGTTAAATCATTAGAATCATAGAGGTGAACTAATATGATAATGGTAAATTAAAAGTATCGATCATAAACCATAAATAGTGTAAGTCTAGTAGTGATGTCAATACCCTGGGGAAATGATGGAACCTTGTAAACATGACTTCACTTGCGCTAGTAGCATGATGTATGAGGAAATAGGTAAACACTTAGCATTGTATTTTAAACTATTGAACTAAATCATTAACTTAATGTCTAGATTGAGTTAAATTTAACCTTGTTAGTAAACACAAAAATTATTCCACTCTTTTGGACTTAGTTGTAGTAAGTTTCCCTGGGTTTTTTTGGCGGGTGCTACATATTGTATTAACACATAGATGACTTATCCTAAGAACAACGCATCACCTATTAAAGGTATAATCATCTATATTCAATCATTTCAATTCCAAATCTAGCCTTACCCTCAAAAGGCAAGATTTTCCAATTCAATTCAATTTCTATTTCTATTCTAATTATAGGGTTAATTCCAAACCCGAGGTTTGACCTAAGGAAAACCCCTACTCACAACCCCCTTTCTTCTCTCTTATGTGTAGCTATAGGTACCCAACAGAGACAAAAGACCTCAGAAAGAATCAAGAGCCTAGTACAAATGCAATCCCACAATTTGGACCTAATTTTTAGGGACTATGGCACTAAGGCGCTCGTGTCCCAAGACCAAGGTGTTGGGCTGCCCTGGTCCTCAACATTTTTTAGTAGTTTTCAAGGGTGGATTCCAAACTACTCTGGGTTGCAGATTCTTTGATTGTATCTCAACCTCATAAGACCAAGGCATTAGGGCACCTTGGTCCTACCAAATCGGCATCATATTTTAGTCATAGGTGCACAATCATATTTCATGCTCATTTCTATGTCTTTTAGAGCATTTATGATTATTTGTTAGTCATTTATAGCAACTTAAGTGTTTACTCACCTTAGCCATAGTTTGCATCACTTCAACATATCTCCATAGTTCATTCACTTTCCATAGTAGCAAAGGAATAGAAACCCTAGAAGTATCATTTGACTCTCATTCACAAGAGTTAAACAAGTACGACCACTCCTTTAGGTGATTTCATACTCCAATGTTGGTATGAAAGTGGATCTTGGTCTTATGTCCTACTCGGTTCCATTTTCATACTATACATTTGTGAACTCGACGTACTCTTTTAATGCTTGCATTACTTCTGATTTTCATTTTTAGATTTGATTTGTATGCACTTAAACATTCTTATTTGCAATAATTTTTGAAACATATAGCTTGTACACTTTCATTCATATTGTTGCACTTAATTAGTCACATACTTGCTTCATTGCTTAGAAATTTAGTTTTCTTTCTTTCTTTGCATTTTTTCTTTCATTTCATTGTTAAAAAAAAAGGACATTTTCAAATATTTTCATGTTGCCAAAAAACAATTCAAGGCACTGCCCTAAACCCCATTCCATGCCATCAATTCTAGGATGAAACGACGGCCTTCAACTAACTTGTCTTTATATTATGATTGTTTCTTAGACCTTCTTATGAACCTTCACCCTCTCCTAAAGATCCTACAAGGGAGATTTTGAGGCAAGAGGATGAAGTATTAATAAATAATGCTTGCTCCTCTCCAAAAATTGGCCCTAAACATGAGGACCTAGTATTTCAACAAGAGATTGTTAATATTTCTTTCAAAGATCTCCCTCTCAAGGATGAAGCCTTGAAGAGTGATGTTGATCCTTCTCCTAGAGTGTACCTCCCCATGAAAACCATTTGGTGCTAGAGGTTGATATGGCGACTATCTTTCCTAGTGACACTATACCTTCTTTCCATTTCAATAACCTTACCTCCAAGGATGAAACATCAATGTCTAGTGCTAGTACCTCTTCCAAAATTAGTCCTCCCTATGATGACATTCTAGTGCAAGAAGAGACTATCAACACTTCTTTCAATAATCCCCCTCATAGGAATGATGTTGATCTTTCTCATAAATTGTACCTTCCTTGTAAGGATACTTTGGAAGAAGAGAATTCTCTTAGGCTACAAGTGTTCAATATCACTAACAATCCCCTCTAGCCAAATAAAATCCTATTCATGAAGAAGTGTTTAAGATTGTTAATCCTCTTTATGAAGCACTTGATGATTTGAACTCTACTAGACCTTCCTCAAATATTCCCAAAATATATTTGATCAATATTATACATGTGAATGGTTTTGAAACTCCTAACAGGCCCATGATTTTTGTTCAAGGTGGTAATACTCCTCAAACGTACCAACCTCTTAATAAACTGGTTACTATTGTTAAAGGTGGTTATAATCATGATAATTTTTGCACTCCCAATGAATTGTCCACTACTCTAAAAGTAGTTTATGCCACTAAAAGTCCTTATGAATATGCCAAAAAAATCACTCAAGAAAGTTACAATGCAGTATCTCACACATATAACATAAGAAACACTAGGCAACCTAAGCCTCCGTTGATTATCCCAACTTTCCTTCTCATTTCTCAACAAATGCTTTCTCTAACACCTCACCTTTCTCAACATCTTCGAAAGGAATACGATCTTATTGAACACCTTAAGCCACTCCTAATAAAATATCTATTTGGGATTTGATTCAAATTTCATCTACACATTATTGAATGTTACTTCTTTGACTGATTCTATGAAAGTACCTAAATCTCAAATTGTGTTCTTTCAAGATGAGTTACCTCCTAAGGAGATTCAAAATCAATATGATCTTGTTATGATAGTTGTCTTTATTAATGGTAAAGCTATAAGATGAACCTTAGTGGACAATGGATCTAGCATTAATTTGTTGCATAAGATTAATGTGGACACTTCTCTTATTCAACCTAAATCTCTTTCTATTTGTGGCTTTGACAATGTTGCTAGAGCATTCTTAAGTACTATAACCTTTTCAATTAAGGTAGGACCTATTATTTTACCTACACCTATCCAAGTCATGCCTGATAGTCTTAATTACAATCTTCTCATAGGACGACCTTAGATTCATAATATGCAAGTTGCCCCTTCTACTCTTCATTGTCAAGTCAAATTCATTTATGACAATAAGATGTATACTTTGCACAATGATTCTAATTTACAAGCTTGTTATTCTAAATCTTCTTCTCACTCTTCTAATTTGTCTACTACTCAAGATGAAACACCATCTCCTCCTGAAGATACTTCCTCATTTGAAGAGATACTCTTAGAATATGATTGGGGGTTCTTAGATTGTACACCTACCTTTATAGGAGAATATAAATTCCCTCCAATAGAGACTAAGAATAAAAAGGATGATGATATGGTGAAACCTAAGAAAAAATGAATTTCGCATAAACAACTTAGTAACAATTTTGTGGTTTCTTCAAATTCAACCAATCCTTCAAAATATTATTTTAGTTCATCTAATAATGACATTGAGACCTATGAAGCCTTTTCATCTCTTTCCGATATGGTATCCCTTTTTGGTTCAAGTTTCCACATTTTAGATAAAAGTGGATACAATGGAAATGATTGTATCACAAGTGAACAAAATATTAGAGTTCCTTTATTAAATAACATACATGAAACCTCATTCAGACTAGGATATAATCCTTGAAAGCCCACCAAAGTATCTCGAAGACCATCTCTCAATGTGGATGCCATATTTAGAAGTGATGACTGTGATATGATAAATGAAGCCCTTAATGACTACATCTCAATTAGATCTTCCTCTGCATCTCTCAGCACTCATCCCACTAAAAAGTAAATTGTGATGATTGGCAAACCCCTTTATGAAGCTCTCCAAGAGGTTAATAGGATTTACAATCCTATTTATGAGGCTTTACCTTTTATTCACTCTAATACCCTCCCTTATAGGCCCTAATGAATTGTACTTGTCCCTCTCCTAAGTTTTATTTTATGCATGAGGAAGTTTTTGTGCAAGAGGAAGGTCTATTCTTCTCCTAAAGACTATTTTGTTGATCAAGACATTTCAATGCTTATCATCTTATGAATGGTTTTAATTTCATAAATTGTAGATCATTTAACATGTTTTCCACTACATCCAATCTATCATATAATTAAATAACATTAGGAGCTATTATGTTTCACCTTACTATGTGATATTAGTAGCTTACCTATTGGAGTCTCATTGTCATTCATGGTGATACAATTTCAAGTGCAATCATACTTTGGTAACAACATAATAGCCTATTTTGTATCTTCTCTTGTCTCTATGTTGGGGGGGAAAGAATGATTTCCTAACATCTCTCCTTAAGATTAAACTTTCTCTTTGTGAAGTAGTGTCTTCTATAAGGATCTCTTATTGATTGTGGAGATGTATATTCTTATTTAGGATCTGTAATGCCCCGCCAGAAACCCTAAAGGAAAACAACACAACTAGGCAACTAAAGGGTGAAATATTTTTTTTTTTAAGATTAAGTGCATTAATTATAACCATTGCACATTTAATTACACAATGGAAGTCTAATACATGATTTCTTAAGGCTTACCAACAAAAATTAATTCATAGATTATATTAACACCATGGTTAATCCAATTGTCCATCTAATTAGGAAAATTAAATGCTTAAGATAAAACCTACACATACATCTAAATTCCATAATGAAAGAATCAAAGTATTCCAATAAATTTATTTTCCCATAGATCATATATACAAAAGATTAAAGCAACTGAATTTAACATACATTCCATTGATATAATATTACAATATCCATAAATACATGGTTTCAAAAAAATACCACGGTATCCAAAAGTTACAATGCCAAGGTTACATAAATGTTTGATACAATGACCACAAGGTCTCAACTGAACAATGATCATGAACATGAGCTGGTACATGAACCACCAACCAAGAAACACCAGCGAAGCCTTTCCTCACCTCAAGATACAATCCAAAACATCTGATGGGAAGTGGCACTACCACCCAAGCATGTGATCCCAAAATGGAACCACCCCACCGTGCTAGGAGATAGTAGAAGAGCCTCAAGCAAGCAAAATAAGACAAATACGACAGAACTACATGACTTCGCAAACATCCATGTGAATCAACTCATAAACACTAGTGACTCTAAGCAGAGAGTGTCATCAAATGGCTGAAAGTGGTTACCCTAGGTAGGCCCCCATAGGTCCCGACCCCCATCCTAGGTTATCCTAGTAACCTCTCCCAAACCCCCGACTCCATCTAAGCATCATGCGGACCCTACCAATCCTTTCGGGAAGACAAGGTGGTAGGTTTGTCATTCTAGGCCTTCTCACCACATCCTAAGCCTATACAAGCACTCAACCATGTGCGAGGCACATTATCTCAGTTTATATTTTAGCTACCCACCCCCTAATCGATTATTAGGTTATCACTTCTTAACTAACTTTCGAGGGGTTATCCTGCCATCCACTTTGGGCGCGGCCCCCGCTTGAAAGCCACTCTCTCTCATAGGACACTAACAAGAAAGGTCTCTCTATGAGAACTCTATAGCAAAACTGACAGCCATATCTAATCCTGACAAACCACATGTGAAGGATGCACATTCACTAACCCAGGATTGACCATTTGGAAACATAACACACAATGGCTCACATCAATAGGGTTATATAGTGACACCTGACTAAGGAGTAAAAACAACCTTAGTAACAAGACAATAACTCAAATCAGATTTATAATGAAATATGCTTTTACCAGAGAATACCCTTTATTCTAAAGATCCTATAATAGGCAATCTTTTTAAAACAGTAAAAAGCATTAATTACTTGCAAATGTGGATATTTCAGAAAAGCCGAAAATACACCTCATTGATAAAAGAAAAGCAGAATTGTCATTTGGTCAACAAGGCTAAATTAAGCACATAAAAATTAAACTTCTAATGTATTTCCAAGAATAAATATAGAGTCTAAAAATATAAGCTTTTCTGGAAATACCCAAATTCTGAATTAACTATATATATAATAATATAATATAAGTATATTAATATATATATTCACCGAATATATATATCATATACATATATTCATATTACTAAATATATCTATATTAAAACATAAATAAATTTGCATGATATTAATACAACTTAATTAATAAAATGCCCAAGTTTAAAAAAAAGCTTATACATATATTTTACATAACACATAATAAAAATTAAAAAACCGAATTTCTCACAATGTCGAAGGCACGCAAACCAAGGCAAAATTAAATGTTGGTCTGGTAGTTTTCTGCTACCCTACGGTAGCAGCTACTGCTACCGTCGGTAGTAACTACCGACCCCTCCCCAAAACCCATTTTAATATATATATATATGTATGTATGTATTAAATTTAAAAATTAAATTTTAATAAATGTATAGATCATATTAAAAGATTAAAATTTCACAAACCCCTTTTTTTTTAAAAGGAAAGTATTCAACAGTGAATATATAAAAAAAATATCAATTTTTACAGAATATAAAGATCCATTTTCAGAGAGAACTAAAAATCAAATTTTCACAGGGATTTAAAATTAATTTCCACAGGGGGTTAAAATTAATTTTCAACAGAGATAAAATTCAATGCATCCCCACTTTACTCCATTTTTATTTACACAAATATCTTCCATAATCCAATTATTGCTTCACCCAGTTTTTTTAATAAATTTCTTCAACTAGGAAGAACACAAAAATTGCATAACACACAGAGAAACTTTTTATGGAACAAAGGAGGGTAAATTTGGCAAAATTTTGCTAGCATAACCCCCTATGAATTTTCACAACACCAAAACTAAAACATACAGGAAGGAATCAATAAACATGAGAATCTCCACAACAAAGATTGGAGATTCAAACAACTAAATTATTTTTATTTAATGAAGACAAAAGAACACTAGACAAAGCAACCCAACCTATAAAGCTTTCCTGGAAGATTCACGTGGATGAGCTCTGTCCTACAACAGGGTTTCCAAGCCAATCCCTCTTACCAACAATCCTATGATAATTTCTTCTTCAACAAAATATTGCTTCCAAAATAATTTTTTCTTCCCAAAATCTCTGCCTCCTTCCTGTGACTCCCAAAAAGAAAAAGATATATTCCCTTTTAACCTAAAATTTTAGGTTGCACATATTTTTCCCCAAAAACCTAATATTTAATTTTAGTAATAAAATCAATTTTATTTTCTTTTCTAATTTCCACCAAAGGAATAAATTAACATGCAATAAGTAAAAATCATAACCTTTTCTTTCTTTTTTCTTTTCTTTTCTCATGCAAATTAATTAATTTTCTAAAAAAAAAGAAAATAAAGCAATACTTTAATTCTAATCTATTCTTTTATTCATTTATCTATTTATATATATTTTTTTGAAATTCTAGGAACAATAAATAAAATTAATCTAATTTATTTTTCACTAAAATTTAAATAAGATATATTTCCAATATAATGCAAGTTGCAACTTAATTTAATAAATTATTTTAATTAAATTGAAAATCTCAATGCATAAAATACATAATTCCCAAAATACCAACTATGAGATAACTCCATAAATTTAATTAATTAATTAAATCCACTAAACACACAAACTGAGCAAACCCCAAGCAAAGACTCATAAAAAATCAAATGACAAAATACGAAGGTCGAACAAACTGACAGGACGACCAACTGACGACACTCACAAGAGTGTAACAGGGTAAAATAGGGTCAACTACTACCTCCTCCACTTCCATCGAACAAATATAAGGCACACTTAGACCTGTGAAGCTAGGTGGAGATGATACCCCATACCTACTCGGTACTTGTACCTGCAATATCCTGCATCACCGAACCACACATGCATATATAGAATATAGAAAACACGACATGCACATCGATGAAGGAGAATCGTGATGTTCCCTATCTCACCGAAGTGAGTGAAGGAAAATCGTCCCCTTGCATCCAATACACTCGCAAACACGCAACATATAATTACACATTACATGGATAAAGTAAAGTGTCAGTACATAGCAATAATCCATAAAATGCCATAAATCACAAGTACTGAAATACTGCAAATAAATTATGCATCTCATATCTAGATAAAGCATGAAATAATTTCATATAAGTCTAAATAACACATCATAGTAATGTATTCACTGAAAGTAAGCAACAATAAAATATGAGTCTAATGAGTTCAAATGAGGAGGGGTACTACATTCTCCCCCCCAAAACTAGGCTTACTGCTGGAAGCCTAAAACAAATAAGAATAAAGCTCTCTCATCTTCGCTGCATCCTCCCAAGTTACCGAGGTCTCATCATTTGGGTCCCATTAGACCCTTACCTGGTCAATGGTGCGACCCTTGAGGGTCAAATCCTAACGCCGAAAAATGCACATAGGCTCCATGGAAAGCTGCCCGTCCTCGACTTGCAAAGAGTTCCAATCAAGAACATGTGTCACATTAGGATGATAAGGTTGAAGAACTGAAACATGAAAGACATCGTGGATGCGGGATAGACTCGATGGCAAGGCAAGATGGTAGGAAAGAGGTCCTATCCTCTCAAGGATCTCAAAAGGACCAACAAACTGAGGTGCCAACTTAGAACCCTTTCTATAATAGATCAAACTCTTTCGTGAATGCACTCTCAAAAACACATGGTCGCCAATAGAAAAATGACAATCTACCCTATGAGCATATGCATACTTCTTCTGTCTATCTTGTGCAGCTACCAAATGTTTATGAATCCGCTCTACCTACTGCTCCATCTCTCAAAGAATATCTGGTCCTATAAGCACCCTGTCCTCTAGCCGATCCCAACTCAAAGGAGTGCGGCAAGGATGACCATACAATGCTTGAAAAGGGGATATACCTATGGAGTTGTGATATCCATTGTTATAAGCAAACTCCACTAGATAGATATAATCCTCCCAGCGTGACTGCTAGTCCATAACATACATGCAAAGCATGTCCTTCAAAACCTGATTCACTCACTTGGTCTGACCATCTGTCTCTGGGTGTTAAGATGAACTAAAGTTCAATTGAGTTCCCAAATCATTCTAAAGTGAGGTCCACAATGATGAGGTAGATAGGATCTCTATCAGAGATGATCCACCTCGGAATCCCATGCAATCTCACCACATCTTCCAAGAAGACTCGAGCCACCACTGCTGCCATATAGGAAGCTCGAATAGGAGAAAAGTGAGCAACCTTTGTCAATCTATCAACAATGACCATGATAGCATCATGATGACGTGAAGAGATAGGCAACCCAACAATAAAATCCATGGAAATGATATCCCATTTCCAATCCGGTACCAAATTAGGTTGTAAAAGTCCTGTTGGGTGTTGATGCTCTGCCTTCACTCACTGACATTCTAAACATCTCGACACAAAATCAGCAATGTCACGTTTCATACCAGCCCAATGATAAACCTGTCTAATATCTGCGTGCATCTTCTTGACACTTGGATGTGCCAAGTAAGGTGCACGATGGGCCTCAGTCATGATCAAAACACGAAGATTCTCTAAAGGAGGTACATAGATCCATCCAAGGTGATGAAGAAGTCCATCTGTCTCAAGGTTATATCTAGAAAATCTACCCTCTAAAGGCCTTCTGGACTCTATCATGGCTCTAACATCCTGATACCAAGTATTCTGAGGAAGAACTCCAAGAATCCTCCCTCTCAAGTCTACTCCAAGGGACAATGCTGAAATCCCATGCCGCCTATGACTCAAAGCATCTGCCACCATGTTCTCTTTCCCCTGAATATAATGAACCTCAAAATCATACTCGCAGAGGAATTCCATCCATCTCCGCTATTGAGCATTCAAGTTTGGCTGCGTGAATATATACTGCAGACTGCGGTGATCACTATGCAGCTCAAACTGATGCCCTAATAGGAATGTCGCCATCTAACCAAAGCATGGACTACAACTGCCAACTCTAAATCATGAACTGGATAGTTCAACTCGTGGTTCTTAAGTTTGCGAGACTCATAAGCAACCACACGTCCATCCTGCATAAGCACTACACCTATACCTTCCAAAGAGGCATCTGTGCATACCATAAAATCTCTAGATGGATCAAGAACTGCCAAAATCGAAGCACTGACAAGGAGTTCCTTCAAGGTATGAAAAGATGCCTCACACTGCTCTGACCAAACAAACTTCTTCCCTTTCCTCTGAAGAGAAGTAATTGGGTGTCCTATCCAGGAAAATCCATAAACAAAGCGATGGTAATATCCGGCCAAACTCATAAAGCTCCAAACTTCTGAAATGTTGGTCAGCACTGGCCAATCAACAATGGCTTGGATCTTTGAAGGATCCATGGATACACCTTCACCTGAAACTACATGACCAAGATAGTTCACCTCAGACTAGAAGAAGTCACACTTTGCCAAATTGGGATAAAGCTGATTCTCCCTCAAGAATTGCAATACCTGACGTAAGTGACCCTCATGCTCTTCCATAGTTCTAGAATAAATCAATATGTCATCCAAGAACACAAGGACAAAATGATCAAGGTAGGTGCAAAAAACCCCATTCATGAGGCTCATGAAAACTGAAGGCGCGTTCGTCAAACCCAGTGGCACCACTGTAAACTCATAGTGTCCATAATGAGTATGAAATGTTGTCTTATGAATATCTGCATCCTAAATGCGCAACTAATGGTATCCAAATTTCAGGTCAATCTTAGAGAACACCTTGGCTCCCTTAACCTGATAAAAAAGATCATCTATACAAGGCAATGGATATCGATTCTGGATGGTTACCTTATTCAATTGTCGGTAATCAATGCATAACCGAAGAAAACCATCCTTCTTAACAAAGATAATAGGTGCACCCCAAGGGGAAACACTAGGACAAATGAACCCCTTGGCCAACAATTCCTCAATCTACAACTTCAACTCACTCAACTCCTGAGTAGTCATCCGATATGGAGCTCTCGAGATAGGTTCAGCACCAGGAACCAAGTCTATGCATAAATCTATGTCTCGTTTCAGAGCAATACCAGGAATATCCAATGGAAACACATCAGGATACTCTTGAAGAATAGGGTGACCATCAAGAGTGATTTCTTGACTCTCTTTTTCATCCACATCCTCAAGAGTAACTACAAAAAGCTAACACCCTCTACGCATGCACCACTTAAGTTGCATAGCGGAAATCATACATATGGATATCGGTCTCTGAACTCCAACAATCTCCACTTCCCTGCCAAGGTCATCTAAACACTCCACTGTCTTCTTGCGAGAGTCTACATGAGCATTGTGAGATGAAAGCTAATCCATCCCCAACACAACTCCATAAGAACCCAAAGGAATGACTCGAAGGTCAGCTGAAGTAACCAAAGATCCTAGGTCTAACTCACAATTGGGAATAAAGGCATCTACAAAGACATGAACACCTGTAGCCAACTCTACTTGCCACCTATCCACCTACCTAGCAGACGTGAGTCTGCACTGCTCCACTCTGGATGAAGAAATGAAATAATCTGAAGCACCAGAATCAAAAAGCACAGAGATAGGAATTCTACACAACACACCTGCTACCTCAATAACTGTACCCTGATGATCAGCCTGGTGGTCATCCACCACTGCAAACACTCTATGGGATCTACCTGCATCTCCCACTGTAGGCTCTGATGTTGCTGGCCTCTAACTACTTGTATGGTGGGAACGCTGAGGGCACTATGCAGCTATGTGACCAAACTGCCCACAAGAGAAGCCAGCTCCCCTACCTAGTCCTCTACTACCTAATGACCCACTAGACTGCTGGAAACTTCCCCGAATAGGGGTGTGAGATGCACTCTGCGAGGACTATCTGAAGGGCCCTATCTGCTCCTTTGCCAGTTCCTATTCTTCCTATTTTGAGTTGCCACCCTGCTGGCCCTGGAAAGGTTTCGGTCTCAACGGTTGCTGTTGCTACTGCTGTTGTCCACACTTAGCGGGTGCCTGAGGAGTCCTAAACGGTGAAGTTGACTGGGACTGATTCCCATGAGCTCTATTCCCACTGGAAGGTGCACTCCCTATCTGCACACCTGACTGACCACCTAGTGCATGGCTAAGGTTATGCTCAACCAATCTGGCTTTCACCATGGCTATCTCAACTGAAGCTAGCTAAAACACCCTCACTCCTCCACTGATGCGGTCATTTAGACCCCTCAAGAAGTGTTGAACAAGCATCGCCTCATCATTGCCAATCCCAACATACTGTTTGAGCTCATAGAACCTGTGCTCAAACTGGTCTACTATCATACCATACTGACGCAAAGTGTAGAACTCATCTGCCCGAGTCTGCCTCCACTGGGGTGAGAGAAATCATGCCCTGAATCTCTCTAGAAATAGCTCCCATGTTACGGTGTTAATGCACACACCAATCTTCTCCTCCTCTAATCTCCACTAGATTGAAGCAAAACTATCAAGATGCATGATAGAACATCTCGCTTTGGTGTTGCTACTATATGGGAACATAGTGAACATAGATCCAAACTAATAAGCCAGGTCTCTGCCTCAAGACTGGTACCCATACCATCAAAGAAGGGAGGGTTGGACCTCATCAAGTCCTTTATGTGACCCAAGGAAGCAAGATCTTGGTCAACTAGGATCTCCCTCCTCCCGGGTGATCTCTCTCTCTATCTCTCTCTCTCTCCTTTGGAACCTGCTGATGTGACTCCTCAACCTGAGCATGAATAGGCTGATCAACCTCAGGCCTGGGGCCTAACCTGGCTAGAACCTCATGAAACATCTGTCTCAACTCTTCCCTTTTGGGAACCTTCTCTCCTGCATGTTGTGAATCCTGATGAACAGACTATTCCAGCTCAACACTCACATGAGTGGGTGGTGGTGAAGGATTGTGACGGTCAGAACCACAGCCCCATCCTCCACCTCTGCCTCTATTGTGACCACCCGTATGGCCACCTCCCCTAGCTTTCCTAGCCATGACCTAGCACTGTAAAAGAGAAAATGGTTCATATCTATGGGAAGGATAAAATAGGGGAAACACAAACATTAAGACCTAAGTAAAAAGGTCAAGTTGAATGATCTCACTACAAACGCAGAGTACCCAGTGTTGAAACTTGGACTCCGATACCAATTGTAATGCCCTACCAGAAACCCTAAAGGAAAACAACACAACTAGGCAACTAAAGGGTGAAATATTTTTTTTTAAAAGATTAAGTGCATTAATTATAATAATTGCACATTTAATAACATAGCGGAAGTCTAACACATGATTTCCTAAGGGTTACCAACGAAGATTAATTCGCAGATTATATTAACACCATGGTTAATCCAATTGTCCATCTAATTAGGAAAATTAAATGCTTAAGATAAAACCTACACATACATCTAAATTTCATAATGAAAGAATCAAAGTATTCCAATAAATTTATTTTCCCATAGATCATTTATACAAAAGATTAAAGCAACTGAATTTAACATACATTCCATTGATATAATATTACAATATCCATAAATTCATGGTTTCAAAAAAATACCACGGTATCCAAAAGTTACAATGCCAATGTTACATAAATGTTTGATACAATGACCACAAGGTCTCAACCGAACAATGATCATGAACATGAGCTAGCAAATTAACCACCAACCAAGAAACACCAGCGAAGCCTTTCCTCGCTTGAAGATACAATCTAGAACATCCGATGGGAAGTGGCACTACCACCCGACCATGTGATCCCAAAATGGAACCACCCCACCATGCTAGGAGATAGTAGAAGACCCTCAAGCAAGCAAAATAAGACAAATACAACAGAACTACATGACTCCGCAAACATCCATGTGACTCAACTCATAAACACTAGTGACTCTAAGGAGAGAGTGTCATTGCATGGCTTAAGGTGGTTACTCTGGTAGGCCTCCATAGGTCCCGGCCTCCATCCTGGGTTATCCTGGTAACCTCTCCCGAACCTTCGGCTCCATCTAAGCCTCATGTAGACCCTACCAATCCTTTCGTGAAGACAAGGTGGTAGGTTTGCCATTCCAGGCCTTCTCACCACATCCTGAGCCTTTACAAGCACTCAACCATGTGTGAGGCACATTATCTCAGTTAATATTTTAGCTACCCACCCCTAATCGATTATTAGGTTATCACTTCTTAACTAACTTTTGAGGGGTTATCCTGCCATCCACTTTGGGCATGACCCCCGCTCAAAAGCCACTCTCTCTCATAGGACACTAACAAGAAAGGTCTCTCTATGAGAACTCTATGGCAAAACTAATAGCCATATCTAATCCTGACAAACCACAAGTGAAGGATGCACATTCACTAACCCAGGATTGACCATTTGGAAACATAACACACAATGGCTCACATCAACAAGGTTATACAATGACACCTGACTAAGGGGTAAAAACAACCTTAGTAACAAGACAATAACTCAAATCAGATTTACAACGAAATATGCTTTTACCAGAGAATACCCTTTATTCTAAAGATCCTATAACAGGCAATCTTTTTAAAATAGTAAAAAGCATTAATTACTTGCAAATGTAGATATTTCAGAAAAGCCAAAAATACACCTCATTGATAAAAGAAAAGCAGAATTGTCATTTGATCAACAAGGCTAAATTAAGCACATAAAAATTAACCTTCTAATGTATTTCCAAGAATAAATATAGAATCTAAAAATATAAGCTTTTCTCGAAATACCCAAATTCTGAATTAACTATATATATAATAATATAATATAAGTATATTAATATATATATTCACCAAATATATATATGATATACATATATTCATATTACTAAATATATCTATATTAAAACATAAATAAATTTGCATGATATTAATACATCTTAATTAATAAAATGTTGAAGTTTAAAAAAAAACATATATATATATATTTTACATAACACATATAATAAAAATAAAAAAACCAAATTTCTCACAATGCTGAAGGCACGCAAACCAGGGCGAAATTAAATGTTGGTCTGGTAGTTTTCTGCTAGCCTATGGTAGCATGTACTATCGTCGGTAGCACTGCTACCTTACGGTGGCAACTACTACCACTGATAGTACTGCTGTCATACGGTAGCATTGCTACCGTCGGTAGTAACTACCGACCCCTCCCCAAAACCCATTTTAATATATATATATATATATATATATATATATATATATATATATATATATATATATATATATATATATATATATATATATATATATATATATATATATAAATTTAATTTTAATAAATGTATAGATCATATACAAAGATTAAAATTTCACAAACCCCCCTTTTTTTTAAAGGAAAATATTCAACAGTGAATATATAAAAAAAATATCAATTTTTATAGAATATAAAGATCCATTTTCACAGAGAATTAAAAATCAAAATTTCACAGGGATTTAAAATTAATTTCCACAGGGGTTAAAATTAATTTTCAACAGAGATAAAATTCAATGCATCCCCACTTCACTCGATTTTTATTTACACAAATATCTTCCATAATCCAATTATTGCTTCACCCAATTTTTTAAATAAATTTCTTCAACTGGGAAGATCACAAAAATTGCATAACACACAGAGAAACTTTTTATGGAATAGAGGAGGGTAAATCTGGCAAAATTTTGCCAGCATAACCCCCTATGAATTTTCACAACACCAAAACTAAAACATACAGGAAGGAATCAATAAACATGAGAATCTCCACAACAGAGATTGGAGATTCAAACAACTAAATTATTTTTATTTAAAGAAGACAAAAGAACACCAGACAAAGCAACCCAACCTGTAAAGCTTTCCTGGAAGATTCACGTGGATGATCTCTGTCCTGCAATAGGGTTTCCAAGCCAATCCCAAGCCAATCCCTCTTACCAACAATCCTCTGATAATTTCTTCTTCAACAAAATATTGCTTCCAAAATAATTTTTTCTTCCCAAAATCTTTGCCTCCTTCCCGTGACTCCCAAAAAGAGAAAGATATATTCCCTTTTAACCTAAAATTTTAGGTTGCACATATTTTTCCCAAAAAACCTAATATTTAATTTTAGTAATAAAAGTAATTTTCTTTTCTTTTCTAATTCCCACCAAAGGAATAAATTAATATGCAATAAGTAAAAATCATAACCTTTTTTTTTCTTTTCTTTTCTTTTCTCATGCAAATTAATTAATTTTCTAAAAAAAAAGAAAATAAAACAATACTTTAATTCTAATCTATTCTTTTATTCTTTTTTTTTTTAATTCATTTATTTATTTAATTTTTAAATTTAGGAACAATAAATGAAATTAATCTAATTTATTTTTCACTAAAATTTAAATAAGATATATTTCTAATATAATGCAGCTTGCAACTTAATTTAATAACTTCTTTTAATTAATTAAATTTAAAATCTCAATGCATAAAATACATAATTCCCAAAATACCAACTATGAGATAACTCCATAAATTTAATTAATTAATTAAATCCACTAAACACACAAACTGAGCAAACCCCAAGAAAAGACTCATAAAAAATCAAATGACAAAATACGAAGGCCGAACAAACTGATAGGACGATGATGACACTCACAAGAGTGTAACAGGGTAAAATAGGGTCAAATACTACCTCCTCCACTTTCATCGGACAAATATAAGGCATGCTCAGACCTGTGAAGCCAGGTGGAGATGATACCCCGTACCTACCCGGTACTTGTACCTGCAATAGCCTGCATCACCGAACCACACATGCATATATACAATATAGAAAACATGGCATGCACACCGATGAAGGAGAATCGCGACATTCCCTATCTCACTAGAGTGAGTGAAGGAAAATCATCCCCTTGCATCCAATACAGTCGTAGACACGCGACATATAATTACACATTGCATAGATAAAGTAAAGTGTCAGTACATAGCAATAATCCATAAAATGCCATAAATCACAAGTACTAAAATACTGCAAATAAATTATGCATCTCATATCCAGATAAAGCATGAAATAATGTCATATAAGTCTGAATAACACATCATAGTAATGTATCCACTGAAAGTAAGCAACAGTAAAATATGAGTTCAAATGAGGATGGGTACTATAGGATCCTCTCCCTCTTATTGGAACAAGTTTTATATAATGAGGATCTTATCGTTGCCTTATAGGTACATATCATTAATTGGGACCTCTTCCTTAGTGTTGGAAGTCTATAATAATTCATCAAATCCTTTTCATTTATTGAATTATATCTTTTATAATGAACCCTTCTATATTGTGTACATGCATATCCCTATTGAGGGTCTCATCCTTCTTGTAAGAGAATGAATCCTTGATGAGGAACTTTTATTTATTTTAGAAGTGTGCACTTTTATAAATGATCTCTCTTTGGTGTCCTTGTCTCCATGCTTAGGGGACAATAATAATATTTCAATCCTCTCTCTTTTTCCAAAGATTGCCTTTTCCTTTGTTGAGTTGTATCTTTCATATTTTTAATATCATGTTTTGCACATAATTATCTTGCATGTGAGTACATGTGTGTTCCTTTTTAGGACCTATTCTTTGATTGAAATGGTACGTCTCTTATGAACAATATCTCCTTACTGAAAGTGTGCAGTCCTTCACTAAGAATATACTTTTTCCTAAATATTGGAGAAGATTTGTATTCTTGTTTTCCTTCTCCTTTATGTGTTCTCTTTATCAAAGATCCCCTTTATTTTTGGAGGTGGATGTCTTTGGGTAAATATATGTTCCTTTGTGTATCCTCAAAAGGATCCCTTTACACATGTTGCAATATATCTCTTTTACAACTATCAAATTTCTTGCTTATAAGAGTCATGCCTCTTTAGCTTGGATTTATATACATTGTTGCCTAAATGATATATCCTAGGTGATGAATGTGTCTATCCTTGTTACTATCTTCGTTAATACATAGATATATTGTTATGTTGACATCTTAAGGGGGCTCATACATCATGTCCTCCTTGTACCATATATTCAATTCAAGTTGCAGATTTCCTTGCATAATGCCTTACTTGGTTGTCTTTATTGCATGTCTTATACAAGGTGTACATTCTCGAAACCAAACCTAAATATTATAAGATATGATTCATTCCTAAAATCAAACACATTCTTTTGCATGTATTATATGTGGTGTACATGCTTGAATCCTAACCAAAGTCTTAGATGAGATGTTTCATTCCTGAAATCGAACACGTCATTTTTCAATTGCATGTCTTATATAGGTTGTTGCATGCTCAAAACCAGACCAAATTCTTAAACAAGATGTTTAACTCCTGAAACCAAACAAAATTTTAGCAAGATGAGTGGAACTAGCATAACACAACTTGTTAGACTATTATGACTCTTCCTTCCTACATGGATCACCTAGCATAACACAACTTGCTAGCCCATGGAATCCATGTTTCTTTTTCTCTCCTCCATGAACCCATAACATAACACACTTTTCTAGTATTGGATCCTGGTTTATTGTGCTTTCAATTGGTGTACATCCTTTTTATTTCTATAATTCAACTTGTTCTCTCGTAATAACATATCAAAAAATATATTAGCAGTTGATATATTTTGATTATTGAGGTCTCTTCAACTATTTTCCTTGGAAATTTGTGTTTTAGTACTAACGTTGTTTTCTTTTGTGTATACTTGAAGGTTACTTGCATGGATTGATAGGATCCTATTCTTGGGAGCTTGATTATCCATAAACATTATCCTATTCCTAGTTTGTCTTGTTCTTAATTGCTCTACCTTTTTATTTCTACTTTACGAAGAGTATGACCGTAAGATCATACTTCGCTAAAGTGGGGGCTAAATGTAGCGTCATAAATTATACATATTTATTAGTGTGTCCAATTTTACACTCTCCTAGAACCTATTTTAGTATTTCCCTTTCCTCTATGCATATTGGGACCTTTAGTGGTTTAAATTAATATTATGGCTCTTATTCCACTTTATTACATCATCACACTTTTATTTGGGCCCTTAATTCTAGTTGTTCCCTTTATTAAATTATCCCGATTTATCCTTAACCCTACCCTAATTTCAAATTTCAAGGCATATTTCAAATATCTATACATTATGGTTTGAGCCACTGATTTGGAGTTGACATTGTTGGCATATGCACACTCCAATGAGACATTGTAGGTGATTGAAGGTTTTGTCATTGATGGCAACCTTACAATCCTATCACACCAGCAAGGCATTACATCGGCAAGATAGTTCACCGGCATCAATGAACACACTCTACACCGGCACTCAAGACACCGGCACCGGCAAAGAAAGGAAGTATATCGGCACAAAGGCCGATAGGATTTTTGTTATGTTATATTTTGTTTATTATTGTAAAAACTTTGTAAGCCGACTTGGCATGTTGTAAAATGACTCTTATATATAAAAGAGATCATTGTAGACATTTTGTATGCAAGTGAAAAAGTGATAGAAGTGAAAGGGAAAATATTAAGGCAGACCTATTATGTGAAATATAGGTTAAAGGGTTTATGTAAGAAGCAGAGCAACAACTGGTACTAAATTAGGCATTATAGATGCTATTGTAAAGCAGCACAAGATATTGGACTTGTAGAATCCACATTGTAAGTTAGTGAGACTTCCCATTGAGCAGTGAGCTCTAGGCAGTTGGCCTTCCTGCATGTGCAGGCCCCTATTGTAAGTAATATTCTCTTATTGGCCAGTGAGTGAATATTGTGGGTCACAAATCCCACAAAGGTTTTTCCCACATCGGGTTTCCTTGTTAAATCCTTGTGTTATGGTGTGCTTTTCATGTGGATGCTTTTAATTCTGTTCATTGCATTATTTCTTGCATACCGATACACTGTTATAATATGTTCTACATGTTTTAATTTAAGAAATTCTTATCACTGGTTAGATACGGATTCACCCCCCGTCTCAGTATCTGTGGGAATCCTAACAGACATTAGAACCCCATTATCTTGCATTCCTCAAAAGTTGAAAAAATATTGCCAGGACCAAGGTGACCTACCACCTTGGTCCTACATGTTTTCCCCAAATTTTGGGAGGATAATTTGGCAGTTCTATCTAATTAAAATCCTGCTCCATGTGAAAATATATCAAATCTTAGCCAACCTAAAGGTGATTTTAATTATGAAATCCCTATATAAGGTATCACTCTCATATCATTTCATACATTATATCTCATGCTAACATTATCATCCAATTCAAGTACATTTTTTCTTCCTCAAGAGCAAATCGGATTCAAGGAGCAGCAAAGTACATCAAGGCATATTCAATTTATATTTTATCTATAGTTTCATGAAGGATTTTATGTGATTTATCATGTTTTTGCATCAACACATGGATGACTTATCCTAAGTACATTGCATCACCTATTGAAGGCATACAATTCAAGATCTAGCCTTGCCCTCAAAAGGAGAGCTTTTCAAATTCAATTCAAGTTTAATTTCAATTTCAATTTCAATTTCAATTTCAATTATAGGGTTAATTCCAAATTAGGAGTTTTACCTAAAGCAAACCCCCATCCACACTCCCCTTTATTTCCTCTTGTGTGTAGCTATAGCTACCCAATGGAGTTGGAAGACCTTAGTCAACATTAAAAGCCTAATACATACCCAATCCCAGAATTAGGACCTATCTTTTAGGGACCAAGGTGCTAGGGTGACCCTATCCCAGGACCAAGGCATTGGAGCACCCTTATCCTAGGACTAAGGTGTTAAGGTGCCCTAGTCCTCAACATTTTTCAACAATTTCCAAGGGTGGATTCCAGACTGCTTCAGGTTGCAAATTCTCTCACAGTAGCATTTTTTATTATCTGTTAGTCATTTATAGCAACTTAAGTGTTTATTTTTTTCATACCTTGGCCATAGTTTCCATGACTTCAACATATCTCCATGGAAGTATCATTTGACTCTCTTTCACAAGAGTTAATTAAGTATGATCACTCCGTTAGGTGATTTCATATTCTAATGTTAGTATAAAAGTGGATCTTGGTATTATGTCCTACCTGGTTCCATTTTTATACTATACGGTAACAACCCATCCAAGACAAATGATAGAAAAATGTAAAATGTATGGTTTTGGGAATGAAACATGAGGATGTAAAAACCCATCTAAGAAAAATGATAGTAAAAATGGAAATTGTCTGAGAATGAACATGAGGATGTAACAAACCATCTAAGACAAATGATAGTTGATAAATATTGTTAATTGAATAGGGATAACCAAAAATGCAACTAGGAGGTTGTATATATATGCCTCCCTTGCGATATCAACATAGTTCTATGTTGAACCTCCCTGTAACACATCAATCAATCAAATCTCTGCAATGGGGGAAGGATCAGTAAGCGGTAATGGGGGAATTCAAAATTCAAATTCTTTGCAAGGTGGGAACTCTGGTTCCAATGATAGGAGCAGCCAAATTGTAGCTGGTCCCATAGGAGAGAAGGATAAGCCTCCAGACTATCTAGAAGCTGCTACTATTCAACAGACTGGTGGTACTCTACCAAAGAAGATAGTGGGTTCCTCTGGGCCCTTGGGGGAAGGGACCAGTGGGGGGCCCATCCCACATGATGGTTCTGAGGAGAGCGGAAAAGAATAAAAAAAATGGTCTTCCTTTTTTGGAACTAGACCAACTAGTAAATCCTCTTTTCCTCCTATCAAGAATATATATGATCCTTCAGGAGGTAAGTTCGCTATTTCTATCCCTGATTTGGTTTTGGACCATAATATTAATAGTATGTTGAACTCTTTGGTAGGCAAATTTATGGGACTGCGTCCTAACATTGAAGTTGTTAGGGCCTATGTCAAATGAAAATGGGCCCTTAAGAGTAATGTTGAAATTTTGGCCTTACCCAAAGGCCTTTTGTCCTTTTCTTTCTCTTGCGAAGAAGATAAATGCATGATTCTTAGTGGAAGCCCCTAGTTGGTAGGAAAGACAACCTTGGTTCTTCGTAAATGGCAACCAAATCTGAATATGAATGACTCTCTCTTGACACAAGTTCTAGTTTGGGTTAAGCTGCCAGGCTTGCCTCTGGAATATTGGGCAAAAAGTATCTTCTCTAGAATTGCAAGATCTTTTGGTGAACTGCTTTCTATAGAACTAGTAACAGCTTCAAAAAGGAGACTCACTCATGCTAGGTTTTGTGTAGGGATAGCCCATGATGCAGATATGCCGAAATAGATAGATCTAGTATCAAAGCTGGGAACATGGAAGCAACATATTGAATATGAATCTATTCCCTTTGCCTGCTTCCATTGTAAAAAAGTAGAGCACTGGGCGAAGTCTTGTCCCATCAAACCCAAGGCAGAATCCAGGTAGACTAAGCCCCATTTTGAGAACTAAAGGGCACCAGAAAAAATGGTATGGCAAGTTAAAAACTTAGAAAGTAAAGAAGAAAACTCAAATCATTTTAATCCCTTGGGGGAGAAGAAGGAAGTGCCCTTAGTCTCTATCTCCAGTCCTACAACCCAGGAATCTCTGAGAAATGATTCAACCATTGTCAACCTTCTGATTACTTCTCAAATAGGGGAGCAGAAAGATCAAACTGATTACCCAAATGATATAGTTGAAGTGGTGGGTGATACTTGTGAAGGAAATGAACTGCAAGAGAAAAATGATCAACCAGAGGAAGGATAAATCCCTACCTCCCAAGAAGAAAAGACTGGTTCCTCTCTGCTCATGTCTAGTCTTGAAATTGAAGAAGCCCAAAAATATTCAATTTTGGGCCTGAACCTCTTGGACTTAGACTGGAGTTCAAAATCAGCTAACAGTGATTTGAATGATTCAAATGCTTCCATAACCCCTAATTGGGGAAACGAAGAAGAAATTTCCAAAATCCTAAGCAACCCGGTAGCGGCTCCTGAGACAGATGCTGAGTGGAAAATACCAAAGCAAAGGAATAAGAAAGGAACTACTCCATCGACTTCTCTTCTAAGGAAATCTAGCATAATAGCTCAAGTCGATGTTGGGTATACCTCCTCCTCCCCAGGTCATCCCTCTAATCAAACAATTATAAACAAGGAGGCCAACAAGAATATTGCAGATGGAACCCAGAAGACTCTTAAGGAGTTAGGTATTGGTAAGTAACTATGAAGATTATTTTTTGGAATATTAGGGAACTTAATAACCCCCATAAGCATGACATTATCATGAACATGATAAGGGATAGTAAATCTGATATATTTCTAATTCAAGAAAACAAAATGAGTAAAGAAAAAGTCGAATCATTGAAGTTTTTCAAAAATGGGAGTGTCAGCGGCGGTAGTTCTGAAGGTGCTTCAAGAGGTATAGCTACCATTTGGAATCTTAATTCTATCAAAGGGCATGTTATCATTCAGGACAATAATTTCTCTTGTATCAAATTTGAGCACCTAAAAGATGGTACTTCATGGGTCCTCACCAACATTTATGCTCCCAACACTTTGAAGGCTAGAAATTCCTTCTAGAAAAAACTTATTCAAGCTAGGGACAGCTTCAAGAATCTTAGCTAGCTAGTTGTGGGAGACTTCAATACTCCTTTGAGAGAGGAGGAAAAATATGGAGGAAGCCCCCCTCAACTGGAAAGCAGGTTGGCCCTTATGGATTTCATTAACTCTCAAGCTCTCAATGACTTGGAAATATAGGGATGTAATTATACTTGGACTAACAGGAGAAATGGTACTGATCTTATCCAAGTTCATCTTGATAGGACCCTCATTTCTGATGACTGGTTTAGTCATTACTTCTGTTCTCTGTCGGCCCATATTCGGGTTGGTTCGGATCATTTTCCCATCACCTTTATTGCTGATTCCATCAACAGAAGGAGAAACTTCCCCTTCATATTTGAAAAAATGTGGACCCTCCACCCAGACATCAAAAGTAATATCTAGAAATGGTGGAGCATTCAAGTTGAGAGAACTGCCATGTATAGAGTTGTTAAGAAGCTTAAGAGTGTTAAGGACAACATAAGAACCTAGAATAAATCTAGCTTTGGGAACATTTTTGAGGCCAAAAGTAAAGTCCAGGAAGACCTCAAAGAAATTCAAACTCAAATCCAGAAAGATGGTTTCAGAACTGTATCCATTGCGGATGAAAATGAGACTCTCAAAAAATATCATGATATCATTGCCAAAGAGGAATCCTTTTGGAAGCAGAGATCAAGATGCATCTGGCTTAAGGAAGGAGATAGGAACACAAAATTCTTCCACATGTTGATTATCAAGCATAAAGTAGCTAACGGGGTTACCAAACTCGTGGTGGATAAAGGGGAGATTATCAAGGAGGAGGAAATTAGAAAGGAAGCTAAAAGGTTTTTTTCGGAACTGCTAATGAGGGATAATATATTGGATGCTGAAGCTCAATCTTCTTTTCTTCTTAACATCCCTTGTCTCATTGATGATCATAAGAATACCTCCCTTTCTTCCATTCCTTCTATTCAGGAAATCAAAAATGTTGTTTTCTCCTTTGATGGTAACAAAGCGCCGGGTCCGGATGGTTTTCCAATGTTCTTTTTTCAAGATTTAGGGAACATTGTCGAGAAAGATGTTACTAATGGAGTCAAGGAATTTTTCGGGGCTAGGAAACTTTTGAAAGAAATAAATGGCACATTTCTGGATCTCATTCCCAAATCTCAAGGTGTTGTCTCTATGGACAAATTTAGACCTATCAGTCTTTGAAATTCCTTTTATAAGATTATCTCTAAGGTCCTTACGTCCAGATTGCTTTCTGTCCTTCCCGCTATTATTAATCACCAGCAAAATGGTTTTGTCCTTGGTCATCAAATTCTTGACTCTATTATTATTGTCCATGAGAACATCCACTCTCTTGTTAAAGCTAAGAAGCGGGGTCTCATCCTTAAGCTTGATCTCTCCAAAGCCTATGATAGGGTTGACTGGTCTTTCCTTTTGAAGGTTCTAATGTCTTTTGGTTTCTCATCCAGAGTTTTGGATCTCATCACCCAACTTCTCACCTCTGCTTCTTTTGTTGTTATTATCAATGGATCACCTTCTCCTTTTTTCCAAGCCTCTAGAGGTCTTAGGCAAGGGGATCCTATTTCCCCCATCCTCTTCATTATTATGGCAAAATGTTTTGGAAGGAGTATGGAAAATTTGGTTTTGCAAGGCTCCTTTAAGGGTCTCCAACCCTCCTCTGCGGATCTTGTTTGTTCTCATCAACAATTTGTCGATGATACTATTATCATGGGGGAATCTAGTATTTCTGAAGCTAAAACTTTGAAGAGTACTCTTTGTAAGTTTGCCTCTGCTTTGGGTCAGCTTATCAATTGGACTAAAAGTGAAGTTTTTTTCATCAATACCTTGGAGAGAAGACAACAGAGAATCAGTAGAATCCTGGAGTGTAGGATTGTTGACCTTCCTGCAAACTACCTTGGTCTCCCTATGGGCACTACTCCTCCTGACTCCTTCTAGAGTTCTCTTGTGGACAAATTCTAGAAAAAGTTAGCTGGATGGAAAGGAGCCCTCTTAAGTCAGGCTGGAAAGCTCCAACTTCTAAAAGCTTCTCTTCTAAGTATTCCGATATATGCTCGTAGCCTTTTCAGAATTCTAGTTAAGTATGCTAATGCTATCGAGAAAATCCAAAGAAGATTCCTTTCATCTGGGGTTGAGGACAATAAAAGAATGTCCTTGTGGCTTGGGACTAGGTATGTAAACCCAAGAGCCATGGCTGTTTGGGCCTGAGGAGGATCCGAACCCTAAATGAAGCTCTTCTGTCCAAACAAGTCTGGAGAATGTTTCATCTTGATATTGAATGGTGTAAAATTTGGTGAAGTAAGTACTCTCTTCAGTACTCTTCCCTTTCATCTTTTATCAATTCAGATATTAGTATTAATGGCTCCCACATATGGAATTATGCCTCTAAATGCAAAGAAAGTATAGCTAAAGGAGTGATCTGGAAAGTTGGAAATGGAGGAAAGTTAAATTATGGGAGGATCCCTGGCTTTTTGATAAACCTTTGATAGAAATCAATGAATGGACCCCATATGTTCCCTCTTGTATAAGATCTTTTGGCTCCTTAGTTGCTCAGTACTGGACTGATAATGAATGGTAGAATATTGAAAACATCCACCCAAGCCTCTCTAAGCTCAAGATCCATTTGTCTACAGCTTGGTTGAACAAAGAGGTTGACTCCCTAATCTGGAAATATGATCCCAAAGGTACCCTTACTATTTCCTCTATGTATTGTGTTTTGTCCCTTGATCCTTTAGGTAATCCCTTCTGGTCTAAAGTCTCGATTAGAGGCCCAACCCCCAAGATCAATTTCTTCTTTTGGACCGTCCTCCATAATAAAATCTTGACCCTTGACAACTTGAAATGCAGAGGTTTTGCTATCCCTAATAGATGTTCTCTATGCCTTCAGGAAGAAGAGTCTGTGGACCACCTTGCCATTCACTGCCCCTTCTCAACCTCAATATGGGAAAGATTTCTCAATAGTTTTAGCATTTCCTGGGTGTTTCCCAACACCATCACAGATCTGTTTTCCTCCTGGAACATAAAATGGACTAATTCTTTTTTGAGATCTTTGTGGCAGCTCTCACTTCCTCACATCCTATGGGGACTATGGAAAGAAAGAAATAATCGAATCTTCAAGGATATTTCCCTCAATTAGGATATTGTGTTCTAGAAAATCCAATGGGTGATTCAGGAAAATATAGAGATCATTGAGGGTCCTTGTTTTTCGAACAATACACTGGAAGCAAATATTTTAAGGGTGTGGAATATGAAGAGCACCGACAGTCCAAACCTCACTCATAACAAAAGGCTTGAAGGTAAATGGCAAACCCCCCCTCATGGTTAGTTCAAAGTTAATTTTGACGGTGCTGCCAAAGGTAACCCAGGTCCTTCAGGTTGTGGAGCTATTCTAAGAGATGACAAAGGAATATGTAAGGAAATGGTTGCTGTCCCTATTGGAATTCAAACTAATCATAAAGTCGAAGCGATGGCTACCCTCCAAGGTATCCTCCTAGAAAAAAAATGGAATTGTCCTCACCTTTGGATTGAAGGGGACTCAAACAATATTATTAACTATCTTAAGGGGGTCTCAAAACCTTCATGGTTGATCAACAACATTATCATCTCTGCTAGGGACCTTATTAGCACCTTTAAAAAAAGCTACATATCCCACATTTACTGGGAGGCCAATGGCTCTGCTGACTGGGCTGCCACTATGGCGGTTAACAAGGAAGCAATTACCATGTGGATGGGAGAACAAGGACTCCCCGAAGATGCCAGGAAAATCATTTTCTATGATCATTATAGAAGTACTCCCAAGATACTTGATGGACAGGATAATTATGAAAAGAACTGACTTGAGTTCTTCAAGTCATTATAATAATGAGAGACTCATTTATTATATTACCAATGCCATAAGTTCCCACGCTTTCTGCATGACTTTGATAGTTCTAAAAAGCTCACCGGCTAATCTGCTCTGCAAGTTTCAAAAGTTGGTGTTGAACAATGACAATATGGGTGGTAACAGGAGGCGATATGAACCAATTAGTTGTAAAGAATGGAAATAGAAGGAGGAGGTTTCAGTAGAAGGGCGGCTTCTTGAAATTCATGGAGAGACTCCATGATCGCGATGGTATGATCACCAGTTTTTTCTGTAAAAAATGGAAAAAGGACATGCTAAAAATGGGAGACCAAACAGTAGAAATTGATGAAGATTTAATTGCTCAAGCTACGGGCCTCACAAGAGAAGGGTGCAACTTCTACAGAGATAGGAAAGTCAGTAGGGAAGCTATTGAAAGATACCTGGACACCAAGAAAGAGAAGAAATGACTGGTAAAGTTGAGCAAAACCTACTACCCACCCAAGGCTTTTGCCAAACCCTGGCGGGAAGTCCTCTTTGTTTTAATGTGATACATCACTCTAGATGGTAGGTTCACTAATGTTTATGGTTATCACTTTGTTCTACTGAATCACTTTAGGCACAATGATAAGGTTAGCTTCCCTTATTTTCTACTTTGTTCGATGAATGTGTCCCTCAAGGCCTACAAAGAGAACCCATGGGGTGATACGGCCATGCACCAAGGCCTTATGGTTCTAATCTATGACCATCTTAAGGCCAACCAAATTGCTCGGATGCAGCCTTCTGCGGATTCTGAGGATGAGGGGTCTGACCCTACCTTCTCAGAGGAAGAGGAGTCTGAAAGTGACCCTTCGACTGATACTGAGGATAGCATGGATGTCTCAGATTATGAAAGTGAGAAGAAGAGGAAATACATCAAAACCAGACCCTCATCCTCAAAGGGAAAAAATCGTAAAGGTGGACCCCTGATTAGCATTTCTTCGGAAGATCAGACTTCAGATGACTCTAAGGAGGAATACCCTCAAGGGCAGTTGAAGAAGAAGACTAAAGCTCACACCTAGGCAAGGAAAATGCACAAGAAGAAAGAGGAGACTGTTAAGGAACCAGAAGCCCACAAGTAGGTAAGGGCCTTGGAAGATGATTAGAATCTAGAAAAGGAGACCATGGATGAAGTTCTTAGGGCTGTTGACACAACCATCCAGCACACCCCTAAAGAGGAAAAGGCAACCCCTAGAAAAGTTGACCCCCCCTCTAACCCTCCCCTTGAGGGTTTGCAAGGTTTCATGGAAACTATGGAGTGGCTCATCAATGGTTACAAGAAAGTTGTGGACGAAAATAAAAAACTCTGCAACAGAATCTTGATCCTGGAAACCATCAATATAGGGGAAGGGAAGACCATGGCCAACTTTATAGAGGACCTGAAAAGTACCATCACCAAAGCTAAAGACATAAGAGATGATTTCAACCCCAAGTTAGAAAAATTTGAGAAGGATTTGCTGGAAAGAAAGAATCTTGCTGACACTAACGACCACACTCTCACAGAAACTGTTAGCAAAATTGGTAAAATTGAGGAGTGCCTGAAGAACATTGTTGAATAGAGCCTTAGCATCCTGAAGATTTCAGCCAATAACACTAACACTCTCATTAGAAAACTGGATGATGAAAAGGAAATCCTGGACATTGACCCAGAAATGGAAGGAACAGGGGAAGCTCAAGGCCCCAGAACCCACACCAGAGGCAAAAAGAAGGACAAAAACACTAACAAGGATTTGGAAGACCTTAAAGATATCGGGGCTTCTTACGATGAGCTGGTGACAAAGGCAGAGGACTTGTTGAAGAAAATTTCTGTGTAGTGCCTTCTCAGTTTCTTTGCTATTGTTAGTTTTGTTGTCCTTTCTATTCACTGGCCAGTCTTTTTGTATGGGGCTCTTAAGCTTTGATCTTTTTGGTGTCTTTTCTTAATATCTTATGTAAAGGTTTCGGGTCTTGAAAAACCTATTTTTTTAATTAATCAGAACATAGTTCTGTGTTGATATCTTAAGGTAGATAAAATCAAAGATATGCACCTTAAACACCAAGAAGATGTCCTTTTAAGAAAAAATTCATACATTCCAAGCTAGGAAGAAAGATCCTTGTACAAGATGTGTTTGTTTAAGCGAGGAAGAGATTATCAAAAAAAAAGATATTGGAAAACAAGTGTAAAGAGATCCTTCTGATGGATGCATGATCAAGACAAAGGTGGAAGAGATATTTGCATAAATATATCTATCTCCAAGAGGAGATCACTAACAAAGATAACATCTTCAAGAGTGAAGGTGACCAAGAAAGCACACCTTCCCTATTGCTAGAAAGTGGATTATTAGTGAATGATTGCACACTTTCTATCACTAAGGAGAGATTTTTCATTAAAATACATACCATTTCAAGAAAGGAAGAGGAACACACATCAAATAAAAGAGATTATTCACATGATGGACAAACAACTATATGCAAAAAAGGACATCAAGTTATGAAAGATGTAAATCAACAAAGGGAAAGTGTATCCCTAGAAAATAAAAATGATTGAAAATTATTCTTGCCATCCAAGTGTGGAGACCAGAATATGTTAGATACTTGATCAGTCAAAAAGACACTAAGAGGGGGGGGGGGGTGAATCAGTGTCTAACTGATAAACAAAATATTTAAACTTGTTTGAAAATTTATAGCCCAAATTAATATACCAGTGAGCAAATAATAATGCAGTATAGAAAAAAAAAGTATAACCATCAATGCCCACCATAACACAGATAGTTTTGGTGAGGAAACCTGGTAGGGGAAAAACCTCAGTGGGATTTGTGACCCACAATATTTACTCACTGGCCAATATGAATAAATATTACCTATACAATAGGGGCCTGCACATGTAGGAAGGCCAACAGCCTAGACTTCACTGCTCAATACAAAAATGGAGTCCCACTGACTACAATTGGATGGTTAAATCCAATGATAATGTATTTCTCAAAATAGCACTTGCAATGTTGGATTCAGTACTGATTTAAGCTTTGTCAGATACCTCTACCATAAACCTTGCTTCGCTCTGCTCTGCTCTTATTCTCTCATAAAATAATTACATCATAATGCATATACAGTTATTCGCTCTCATATACCTCTTACATTCATAACCTAATTACATTCCTTGCTTACTTATAAAATGACCTACAAGATTTCATACATATATGATTCTTTACAATGCATCATGTTGGCTATAAAAATAATTTTACAATACAAAACAATATTATTTCCATGTCGGCTTAGAGTGTCGGTGTGATCTACTATCGGTGTAGACTGGATGCCGATGAATAACCTTGTAGTGCATGTCAGTGTTGGTAGATGATGTCTGTTGCCGGTGTAACCTGTGAACCATATTACTAGTTGGTTGCCATCAATGACAACATCAACCATTCTCATCTGAGTGTATAATGCCAATAGAATAAATAAGCTATTATATTTCTACCAAAGTATGATTGTACCTATAATTGTACCACCATGAATGACAATGAGCCCTCAAAAGGTAAGCTAGCAATGTCACATAGTGAGGAGCAACATAATAGGATCTTAAATATTATGTAGAAGGAGAGAACAAGTCATTGCCATCTACTATTTGAATGATACCAATCACAATAATGTGTTGAATTTTACTCTCCAAGTCATGACTTCCATTGGTGGAATGACCCTATATTTGATGATAATTGCAAAAAGAAGGGTTGTGTTGATTTTTTTTATAATTATATGTTTAATTTTTAAAAGGTAGAGTAATCAAGCTAGCTTTATGAAGCTCATATGAAATACTCTTGTTGTGATGAAAATTTGTAAGAGGAATACATAGGCGCATTAGATGATTAGGGACAGGATGTTAGCAATGGAGGAGGTTGGAAACCTAAACCCTCTTTGTAAAAGTGTGATGTATATTTCTCATGAGCCTCAAAATTTTGTTGCACATATCCTAAATCATGTCAATCACATCCATGTTTAGAACTAAATATAGCCATTCAAATCTCTAGATGATAGGGTTCAAAGTCTAAGGAGAAAATATCATCATCAAGACATGTGTTTAATAAAGAACTTGGGTTAGATTTAGGATAATCTTGGATAAATGACACACAAGACTCCTTCAAGGCTTCATACTTGGATTCTGGGACCTTATATTCATTAAAGAAAGGTATAAAGTCTAATTGTGTAACACCCTACCAAAGAACCCTAGAGGATAAGAGAAAAACTAAACAAGAAATGCATGGAAATATTTTTGTAAAAGTAATAAAGTGTCATCATGCATAATGATACAAGTATAACGCTCACCTCAAGGTAGAATTAATCTTGTCAATGATTGATGATGCACAAGTGAAAGAATAAACACTCAAAACTCCAAATGAACAAGGGTAAATATATCCCAAACATTAATAAAAATTCTAAGAGGTGTTTGAGATCACACATGACCACCCCCAAAGTTACCAAGTTTGATTCATCAAACAAGACAGGTTGATAGGTCTGAGGTGTCATGGATGGGTTCTGGTGAAACCTTGAATACAAGAAGATTCCCTTCGCACCATCCAAACTCACTTGAAACAAAATCAAAATCCCTTAGAGGGTTCCCTGATATCTTTACCTTTTCAATGCATTGAAAACTAGATCAAACTAACATCTCTAGGTTCTGAGGTAATCTTTGGATTGAACAAGCAAGTACAGTCTCACAAGTAAAAACCAGACAACACTACTAGATACTAGTGGACCATAAGGAAAATAGAGTGGTCTGATGGTTTCCTATACCAGCTCTAGTTTCCTTGGTATGTGTTGAAGTCCCAGACATGCACTGGTGTCCTCTGGACTAGTGAAATTGTGTTGACGTCCTTGAGATGAGCATTTGTCCAAAACTAGTGAGCTTCCCAAATAGGCTATATGAATATCTTGATACATTTAACCCGCAAATGAAGTTTTAATGATCATACGATCCCTAAATAAGGATAAAATAAGAAAACAATGAGAAAATGAGTCAACTCTTGAGACATCGGGTCATCAGATGACTCCTACAAGGCAAGGCAGAGTCCGGGAACACCTAATTCACAATTGCTCAACCCAATTCATCCACAACAAGAAAAAAAGGGACACTTAGGTGTCCACAAAAACTAAAATGCACAATTGGACTCCAAGAAACACACACCGGGTGGTTCTAATTAAGCCTAGATTAGCTCCCAAGGGCTCAATCCTACAAGGGCTTGGTCAATGTCTCATGACCATAATAGGAGATGATTAATTCAATCTTTGATACAATAAGAAACATTTATACATTAATTTTAATATCCAAACCAAGTGTTCCTATGATAACATCATATTATAGAATCGAATGAAAACCATACAAGATCATGTCTAGTGGGCGGTTCCAACACCAAACACTAAAGGTACCTTCATTTCTTACATTATATTACAAGATTACATTCATCTCCTCTTGGAGTGTTCCAAATACAAATCATAAAAGGATACAATTATTACATCCAAATAAATATCTTGAAATTGCAAGAATGAGAGAAAGAGAAGAACAAGTGTTGAGGAAGGAGAAGGAACTCTCCAACTACACTCGATCCAAGTCCTCTGATCCCCAACAGTGATTGGCAATGCCATCCAGCCATGTGGAACCCATAGGTCCCAACCCCATCATGCTCATGGAGATAGTCACACAACATAAACAATCACACACTCAAACAAGGGAGGAAAATAGACTCACACAAGAGCAAACATGGAGTAACACTCAACATGAACATCACAACCATCCAAGAAAATAGTTCCACATCAATGAATGAATAGGAAGAGAGTAAAAAACTCAATGCAAAATAATTTCATACCAAATAAGAAAGTACTAAACAAGGAGCATCAACACCAAAACATCAAGTATAATATAATCTTGTAAACCAATCACCTAAAGGGATCACAAGGCCAAAAGCCAATAGATATGAATACCTCTAGAATCCATCAATAAGAAAAAACTCATGGAAGGAAAATCCTCTTTCGAGGTCTACTCATAACTATAGGGATGGGTAAATAGAGAACAAAAGCAAGGAGTGTCATCACATAGCTTGAAGGGATGGCTAACGCAAAATTGAGTAGTCCTCTCATACGAGTGAGGAGACTTAATCCTTCCAAATCAAAACCCCACATATGATTAGGCCTTCCCAAATCATTCTTAGTCTTTATGAGAACTCAAGACCACGAGAGGGGCATCCAGTTTATCTTGGTTCAATTTATTAATGTGTCATTAGTTTTCACTTGATTACCAGAATGTTCAATGGGTTATCCTAGTGGTTGCTTTGTACCAATGCCCCCATAGGACACCACTCCCATCATTGGTCCTATTACCTACCCTAGGCTCAACTAAACCAAAACATCAAACTCATGACAAAATACCAATATGCAAGAGCATATATTATCACAATTGTGCCCCCAATAAGGAAATCCATCAAATACACACAATATGCATTGACATATCAACATGCATCCAAAACATACTCAATTGGCCCTAATGCCAATTAAACGGATCCTCAATCAATCCAACAATAAAGTTTGCATATATAATATTATTATTCAATAAAATAATTTCACATTACAAACACTAGATTCACAATTTTATCAAAAGGCCAAATTAACCAAAAACCAGTCATCATGGGGGCCATCCACCTTTAATGGACCTCCAAAAAAAAAAAATTCAAACTTAACCAATGAAAATTTTATAAAAATATATTGATACATAGGCGAACAACAACACAAAAATGCAATAAAATCCACAATACAGGCATCCAATAAAAATTGGGCAAAGTTTCTTTTTGTAAAACTATGTTTTCAATAACCAAATTCATTTCTATACTACAATTCAATATTTAAATTGGTAAAAGCATCTAAACCCATTTGCTAACTAATAGCAACAAGAATCACACAATTTCATAAATATTCAAGAGAGGAATCAATGAAAAACTCACCTTCAAGTTGGAGAATTCAAAATCAAACATGGAGCCAAATAATTCAAAAGAGTTCATGAAAATTAGGTAGCATAAAGAGTTTCCCCACATGAATCCAACAAGCTCCTACCCACAAAATTTCTCCAAGAATTGCAATCCCAATCAACAAATCAAAATCCCCATTCTAGGGTTTGAGAGCTCCAAATTTGAAATAAAATTATTTCCCCAGAAATGAACTTCAAAATACATTATAAACTCACTTTTTGGAATTCAAATATAAAATAATAGAAATATTAAAAATCAAATTGGACAAATAAAACCAATCACTCCCAAAATACCCCCAAATGGAACATCATTCAATCCACATTAGTTCAAATACATATAAGCCTTATTTCACTATTTAATATTAAATTACCACTATATTATTTAAATATCATTAATATATGCACTATAACAGTGACAATTCACATATGACCAACTATGCACAAACGATCTTTACTGGTCATTCACAATTATGCATTAGGATAACTAAACATTACCAAATTGGTAACCAAACGTATAAATAAATAAAATTAAGGAATATTGTCCAAATTAGGAGCGATGGTTATGTTTGGGTAACATTAATGGCCAGTGTGCTATCTCCAATAACCACCATCAAATATATGAGCACGCTCAAACTTGTGGAGCCAGGTGGAGTTGATGCTCTATACCTGCACCAACCAAAACATACAAACACTTGTGCATACATATACATATAATATAAAATAATTATTCAAGCATCATTAGCATTCCCCAATTAGGGTCACACAATAAAATTGTTAGTAACTGTAGATAGGAAATGTGGAAATCATCAAAGCAATATAAACATTAGCCTAGCTCAATCATGAAAACTAAATTGCAATGATAAATCCTAATTACATTCAATAGAGATACATGAAAAACAAGACATTCAATTCAAATGCAGACCATCACAAATGTGAAATGTCTACTCAAGAATTCTCCATTGTCCTTCTTTCTCCTTCAAATTGCTTTGTTTTGTGGATCTCACCTACAAGTGCATAAGCATAATATGAAAGCAAGATTGACAAGACAACATAAAGATACTAGAAGCGTGATTGATTGATTAGGGATTTGAAAATGTGATCCATTGGGATCTTTGATTGAAGAAATTCATCCAATTTATAGACAAATTGGAGAAATGACAAGATTAGCATGAAGAGATTTGAAAGGAAATTTCAAATCAAGAATGACAAATATGACAAATTATGACAAATTGACACTTTCTATGCAAGATTGATTGATTGATAATTATGACAAATTATGACAAATTGCTATGTAAAAATTGATTGATTGACAAATTATGACAAAATATGACAAATTTGCTATGTCATTCCCATGAAATTAGGAGAAATATTAGAGAAAATAGAAAATTAGATGAATTAGAAATTAGGAAATTAGAAAATTGATGAAAATTAGAAAATTAGGAATTAGGAGAAATTAGTAAATTGGAAAAATTAGGTAAATTAATTAATAATTTTTCATTTATTAATTAATTCACAAAAAGAGGGAGGAATTAGTTAGCCAATTAAATAAACATTTAATTGTGACAAGAAGACTTAGGATAAATAAATAAATTATTTAACCTAGAGGGAAAATGACCAACAAGGTTAAATGAATAAATCATAAAACCCTAGAAGATGAATTAGAAATGCAAAAATGACAATTAGGTCTTGACAAAAGATAATTGATGTCGATTCGATTTGATCATGATTCTGACTGACAAAGGACCAATGCTGATAAGTGATTTGATTGATAAATGCGCCAATTGACGAGGAACAATGACTAATTGATCCAAATTGACATGATTGAGAAGGACGACGATCGATGACAAATCGATCGCCAAAATGACAAGATTGAAAAGAGAACAATGATCGATGACAAATCAATTGCAAAACGACAAGATTGAAAATAACCACGATTGATGACAAATTGATCGCTAGATGACAAGATTGAAAATGACAACGATCGATGACAAATCGATCGCCAGATGACAAGATTGAAAATGACAACGATCGATGACAAATCGATCGCCAAATGACAAGATTGAAAATGACAATGATCGATGACAAATCGATCGCCAGATGACAAGATTGAAATGAGGACAAAACCCTAATTAGGATCAAAATGATGACAAATGAACACGCACATTGATGTGATAGGATAAGATCGACCAAAATCATGACTGAAGATTGTTATCGACAAGACCAAATTCGAAAGCGAGATAAATGAAGAATGCAAAAGAAGGACTCGATGCTCGCAAATGATAAAGACCAAGTGCGTGACATAGAAGAAATGTTAATGCGATGCAAAAACCCTAAAATAAGGCAATGCGCAAATGTTAAAGTATGACTCCACAAGCGTTGACCAGTTTTAGATGTCTACATTTTGCCCCTCTTTGAGACAATGCGATATTAAGCATTGTTTCAAAGAACAATAATGAAAATGCCCCAGATAATGACAATGACATACGCATGCCCCCTCGAGGAATTGGCCAGAAACATCTAGAAAAGAGGCCAATTGATGGATAAGAATGATAGAACATGACAGGAGAAAATAGACTGAAAATCGGGGATCGGATACACAAATGACAAGCAATTTAAGGTGCAAACAACCGCGACCAGCATAAGATGGAGAGAGTGCACGTCCATCTATGCACTGACAAAGAACTATAAATGAGACAAAGAGAGTGAAAAGTGCTCATTTGCACTAGCCAAAGTGGAGGATTTGTTGCTCTGGAAAAGGACACTTGCAGAGAGATGGCGAACATTCCAATGGTAGATCACCTCGGGGAATGTGTACGCACCTATAGACGATCGGATGATGTGGGAGCAGTGGTATGTATCTCAAAAACCCGTATTGTCAATTTCATGAATTTGGCTTGCTTGCGGGACATTGTGGGGCCCATAGGGAATGAAGAAAGTGACTTCTGCGCCTGTGTGAGCGCATCTTGAGCTTGTGTAGGGTATCTTGTGCTTGTGTAGGGTACACAGGCACAAGTTGATGCAACACAGGCACATGACACACCACACAGGCGCAGTTGTGCACTGGGAACCCAAATTTGGTCAAAAACAACATGCGAATGATCCGAAAAGGGGGATAAGGGTAGGATAGGTAAAAATAGATTAGAAACACCCTGATTTGGACATGAAACAAGGAAATGCAACCCGTAGGAGAAAACCCTAAAACTGACAAAAATGTGCCCCAATTGTGATGCAAAGTCGACAGTATCCACTGATTACGTGGGAGAACCAACCTGACTGCTTCATGTTATGACATAGACTCAGAAGCACAAACAGAGATACATTAGTAGGATTTGGAATATACTATATCACATTCATGCCTGAGATTAGGGCAAAAACAGGACTGCTTACCGCATTGTCAGAACGATGGCATTCGGAGACTTCCTCATTCCATCTGGCGACTAGAGAGGTGACTGTGACACTAGAGGAAGTATGGCATATCCTCTGCATTCTGATTCATGGGGAGATGATAGAGTATGACCCAGTGACAGGGAGAGACACTTTGTGTAGATTATTTGAGTGTGACATAGATGATCTGGATATCATAGAGAGGGAGATTGGCTGGGAGACCATGGCATCAAAGTATGATTGGCGATATGTAGTGATAGTTGTGGTTATAGCATGCCTACTAGCAGGAGATAGATGGGGACATGGATTCCCTATTGGATGGGGAAGAGTGCTAGAGCGAATGGCGATAGAGGGGATGGTGTACACATGGGGACCATGTGTGCTTGCTATGCTATATTTTCAGTTGCATCCGATAGCATATCAGGGGGTGCAGACTTTGAGCTGTGGAGTCACACTATTACAGGTATGGGCATTTGAGCACATAGCCATATGTCGACCGATTGCAGAGAGACAAGTAGTACCACATCAACCATATGTGTACTGCTATAGGGGAGCACTGAGACAGGGTCCTTTCGGATACATATTATATTGGCGACATGAGCTAGATAGATTGAGGGAGTTCACATGGAGGCCATATCTTGATTGCCCTAGATGGTCAGATGACAGTGATGAGCTATCGTATTGTAGACAAGAGAGATACCTGATTGGGTGACTAGTGAATTGCCAGAGAGTGATTGAGATGTACCTGCCAGAGAGAGTCAGACGACAGTTTGGAGAGAGGTAGGATGTACCTAGGGGGACTGCACACTTTGCCCGATCTCACAGAGAGACGAGTCAGTGGGGGAGGATGATTCAGCCACACATAGCCTATGTCGACTTCACACAGCTACAACAAAGACAATGGGATTGGAGATCAGATGTGATGGATGCAGGGATGACAGAGGAGTATGAGCGATGGTTTGCACGATGACGGCCAGTGCCATTGACAGATCCTGATATTCCAGTACCTAGGAGACAGGAGGACTTCCCACTTGCTGGAGAGGAGGAGGGAGATGATGAGGATGAGGAGGATGAGGGCAATGATGAGGATGAGGGGGATGATGATGATGGAGATGATGAGGATGAAGATTATGAGCCAGATTCAGCCGATCAGGAGTCATTGCAGGATATACCCATAGAGCCGAAGATAGCTAGGATAAAGGAGATGGAGATGTGCAGGGCTACCATAGTGAGTCAGCATGATCACATTGTGACATTAGAGAGACAGAATGCCATCTTGAGGACAGAGAAAGATCAGTTCAGAGCGGAGATAGCCAGACTTACAGCGGCTTGAGATACAACAATAGCCTAGGAACAGCGAGAAGAATAGAGAGTCACCGAGTATATTGGGTCGATTAGGGATGCCAGTGCATGTGAGATGGCACATATGTTGGTAGAGACCAGAGAGGAGATACACCATTGGAGGACACTATATGAGAGTGTAGTTCCACCAGAGTAGAGAGCAGCATCATATCAGGCACGATCGAGGACAGAGAGCAGGGCACGCTCTCGGAGGTCAGTGAGCAGCATGGGGGTGAGTGGACCTATGAGACCACCACAGCCAGGACCAGAAACAGGAGGGACATCATCTTTGAGACATGGTAGGGATGAGGAGGATAGAGGGAGCACCTAGTGACAGGGGCACGTACTCCTTATGGCACATACTCCTTATGATAGAGACATATGTAGTTTGACATTATGTATTTAGTCTGCAGGCCATACTTAGGACAAACAATCCAATTTTGTACTCCGATATTATTTTGATATATGATATGATATGCAGATATATGATGGGATGCAATGTGTTATGACTTATAGTTATTTTCCATGTATGGATGGCTTATGCATGATTTATGTACCATTGTGGAAAATGTATGGATATATTTTTATGTGTGTTTTTTATGCATTCATAATATGAAATGGATAAAATGCTTGATATAATGCAAATGCACTAACCAATGGATGCAGGATGCCGCTTATGTTTGTGGAAATCGGAGCACTAGACCGAACTGACTGCCCAAAATGACGAAAGAAATGTTAGTAAGAAGAAATGAGATAGAGGACAGTTAGAGATGAAGAAAAACTTGCTTTCACTAATGCACTTTGTAGGTGAGAACCTTTATTTGATGTAGCAAAACGGATGCATAGCATCATGGCATTGAAGGCAAGAGCTGAAACGCAACCCTTTTTGCAAAAAACAGACACATCGTACACAAGGAATGAGTGAAGCATCCTAGGGTGCATACATCAAGGGTCGAGGTATGTGCGACGTTCACAAAGCGAACGTACTTATCATAGACACCCAATGACATAGTTGCCCCAGTTTGTGACAAACATTCCACAAACAACAATCACAACATAAAAAAGAAAGGGACCATGAACCATCCCAGTCACTCTAAATCACTCAGTGACATCATCGAGCAACATAGGAACATGATCGAAGATAAATCAATAAATGATAAGACTCGCTAATTCCAACAAGTCAAACAAACATCTTGATCTTCATTGTCAAAAGTTGAAAGTGTCGACAGGACGATCATGCTGTCTGGTTTCAGGACATGCAGTACCCCATCTAAGACAAGACATAGTTTGGTTTCGAGTATACCACACCCTGTATAAGACCCATGATAATGGTGACAAGGACAAATGATTATTGATGTTGATTGATTGCTATGACAATTTTGATCAGTTTGAATGTTTGGTTTGATTGAAAAAGTCCATATGTGAATGCGTGGTTTGCAGTAAAGCGCAGTGTGTGATTGCATGTCATTGGAGGTATGCTCAACGATCTGTCTATGCACAAAGGGGATATTTTGTTTGTGTTGCTTTTTGAGTTTTTACAATTTTATTTTTTTTTGTTCATTTTTCAGGACTTTATTTGACTTTTTAGGGATTTTTTCAAGACATTATATGATTTTTAGGGATTTTTTCAGGACATTATTTGATTTTTAGGGATTTTTTCAAGATATTTTGGCTGAAAATGAACACATGATTTTTTTTATGTTTTTGAATGTTTTCAGGATTTTTTTCAATTTTTTGGATTATTACAGGACATTTTTCAATTTTTATGATTTTTTCAGGACATTTTTCAATTTTTATGATTATTTCAGGACATTTTTCAATTTTTATGATTATTTCAGGACATTTTTCAATTTTTATGATTTTTGCCCCTAGTGTCTAGCAAGACGAGGAATATGACAAGTGAATAAATAGGCTTGCTGAAATGATGGTGGATAGAGGGAAGACAAAGGCCTTTTATCATGGAGACAATACCGATGCAATTTTCAAGGGCTATGGCATGATGGGACAAGAGACTAGATATGACAATGTAAAGCAGTGACATGGCATGAGGGACATGTCAAGAGGTTTTTTGAAAAATATGTTTTGCATTTCATGTCCTTATGTCAGATCAAGATCAAGGGATAGAAAAAGTGTATGGATAGTGATAAGATATGGATAGGATAAGCAAGACCAAGAATGGATAAGGGACATGGACTGAAGGTCGGGATTGGCTAAGGGATAGTGGTAGAAAGTTGCAATAAGACAGGGAATATGGATGAAAGGTTATAATAAGAAAATGGATAAAGACCAAAAGCTATGATGGACTAAAAGCTGCAAACAAGATGCATGATGCTCATGATGATCCTCAGCCTTGTCAAGATCAAAGGTGGAAAGGGAAACTGGCCATGAGGGACAATAGGATATGAAGGGTAATGATAGGGGTTCGATAGGATAATGGAACAATGAAGGAAAAAAGGATATGATAGGATAAAATATGTCCCCAAGTACAGTATGCAAGAAGTTCATAGATTATACATGATGGCTGTTTGCTAGGTTTTCATCACAGTACTTGCCCAAGGCACCTGTTTGCCAAGTTTTCACTAGTGGACGAATTATTTTTGCTTTACTTTTTTTTTCTTTTTCTTTTTTTTTTCACTTTTTTTTTTTTTGACTTTTTCAATAGAAGTTGGACACATGATAGGGGATGGAAGAAGGACTCAAGTGTCTTTTTTTTTGTTGGATAGTAGCCTTGAAAAAAATAGACCATGACCTTTAAAAGTATGCTCAAAGACGTTGGTAGGATAAGGACATGGAAAATAAGATGAAACTAAGGCGAGGATTTATGCAAAGGATTGGACCAAAGGGATCGAAGGATGGAAAATATGCATTGGATAATGGATAGGGTATTGGAAGAATTGTGCTTGAGTGGATAGAAATGAAGGCAAGATCAACATTGGCACACACCTTGATGGGTGGTGGATTGATGGAGGAAAAATGAATCTCAGATTGTGAGATTTGGATGGAGGAATAGCTTGTGATTTTGGGACATAAGGGCCCAAAATGGATGAAGAAGGTGATGGAGGAACAAATTTGAGAGGGTTGGATGGAGGAATAGAAACTTTGGATGCCAAGTTGGATGTTTCTTTAGGCTTTTGTGCTTCAAGGAGCCGCTTAGGGATCCACATGGTTTTTGATTTTTCATGCTTTTGTGGTTCCTTGGAGTGCATTGCTAACAAAAGGGATTTAGGAACCCATATATATTTTGAATTTGCTTTATTTTTCTCAGTGGGCCTTTGTGGCCTTTTGGATATATATTTTTCTTTATAGATCATATTTTGCTTTTCTTTGACATGTTGATTAGATTGGACATGTTGATCCTTGAATACATGTGGATTTTTAGACTTATGACTTTTATGCTTGGCATCCAAATTGCTTGGAGGGGGAAAGGAATGCATGGATGGATAAGAATGAAATGGACTTCTTTTGGATGGATGAAATTTACGCAAGGATGTGTGCCTTTTCTGACCTTGCATAGAGGATGAAGGAATATAAGGACCTAAGATGGATGGAAGGTATGATGGGGAAGGTGTATGTTTTGATTTTGATGGGATGTTGGATTTAGTAGGGGTACCCACATCTTGAGGAATTTCACTGAGGCCATGACCCTTAATATTTTCTTTAACATGAAGGGATTCTTGCTTATAGAGATCTACTCCTTTGCCTTTATGAATATCTTGACTTGTAGGATACTCTTTTCTTTGGGAAGAAGACGCGAGTCCATTATGAGGTGGATATGATAGGAGAGAAATAATGAGATCTTGAAGTGGATCGGATTGCACCAAAGTGGAAGAACCCATTATGCATGTCGAGGGTTCATGAACATCTTGCACTGACACGTTAGAATCATGAGGGGGATTAGGATCATGAGGGGGACTAGGATTGTGTAGTGGACATGGTTCAATGGCAGGCTCTTCAAGAGATGGAATGGGAGAAATAATGGGATCATCACAAGAAATGAGATCTTGGAGTGTATATGGAGCATTAAGACGTGGAGATGGAGGAACAAGAGGATCTTGTGGAGGATTTAAAGGAATAATTTGATCTTGACAAGGAGGAAGATCATTGGAATCCTCTTTAAAGGTGCTTTGCTCTTGACTTTCAATGGGATCATCAGAAAGGATGGAAGGGATATTTGGAATGTCAATGGGATCTGAAAGGACATTTTTTTCATGAAATGGAAGGGGATCATTTGGGATTGGATGGACTGGGATATCTTGATCTTTCTCAGGGAATGGAGTGTTAATAGGGCTTTGGATAGGATGGACAAGAATAGGGGAATCGTCATGAGTGTCTAGGAAGATGGGGTCATGGTCAAAAATTGGATGGGATGATAAGGTTTCAAGATCTTGATCTTCATCTATTTCAAGACACGTTTCTTCATGATCTCAAATATCCTCTTGACATGAGGCTAGACTTTGGATATGCATGGGGGATTCTGACAAGGGCTCAATGTTTTGGCATGAAGGAAATGCACTTTGAACATTTGTGATGGATTCTGGCAAGGAATCAATGCTTGAACATGAGGAAGAGGGACTTTGAATGGGGTCCTCTAAAATAGGTAATGGCAATAAAGTGCATGGTGGCATTGGGTCTTGTATTTCTGAAACATGACAAGGATGTGCATCATGAATTGGATTATCTTGGCAATCAATTATGGATAGCCCTTGGATAATTGCATCCATGGGTGTATTATTTGATGAGGACAATATGGAAGGTTCTTGGGAAACTTCTAAAGGTGTAGGGATAGATGCCACTGGAGAGTCAATTTGTTTATGGGGGGATGAGGCATTGCTAGACATAAGTGTATTATCTTGATCTTCCTCAAAGAACTCACCTGGTAGGCTCCTTAAGAGCCTCGCAATAAAGCCACCTTTCTTTCGAGGTTTTGACATGGTTGTATCTAGAATTTGAACTTGTTTGGCAAAAATTTGGTCTTGGTTTGATGTCATGTTTTGGTATTGGACCTGGTTCAATTGTTCTGACATGTTTGAAAATTGGCTTGGTGTGGGCTGCAACCTTTGTTTTTGAATGTTTGGTTGTGGTTGTTGACATTGATATTCCACCATTGGTTGAACCATTTGTTGACATTGTATAGTTGGTTGGACATATTGTTGAAATTGGACCATTGGTTGTGTCTGTTGGAAATGTTCGAGTTGTTGAACAATTGGTTGTGATGGTTGAAAATCTAATTGATAGTAAACACCTTCTTGTTCTTGTTGTGAAGGCACATAATGTTGTTGTCTCTTTTCTTGAAATTGTTTCATCATCTCTATTTGTGAGAGGAGAGCTGGTATGTCTGATCGTTCAAAAAGAGATCTTATATCAATTGGCTCAATCTTTGGATTTCAACCTGGAAATTTTTGAAACATTTTGGACATTTGTGATCCATTCTTCTCAATGTTTTTCACTCTTTGTTCCAAAATCTCATTTTCTTGAGCTAGTTTCTCCTCTAGTTTTTGTATTTGGAGACTTGTTTCATCATAAAAAGTTTGATCAATGTTTCTTTGTTGTTGGGTTGGATAGAATTGTGATTGCATTGTCGGTTGATATGTCAAACTTTGTTGCATCATTGGTGCTTGAAACCTTGTTTCAATAGACATGTCACTATGCAATGTTTTTGGGATTTTTTATTTTAAAAGGATGATGTATGATATGCAACTAAATGCAACCTAAATAGATGAAAATGTAATCTATGGCAAGAATGCAACCTATGATTTTGTTGTTTTTTAAGATTTTGACAAACTCATGAATGCAATTCTAAAAATGAGACCCTTAGGAAATTGAAATGATGTCTAGACCTCAAAGGAAAAAAGGACCAAGTGACAATAGGACAAATTGACAATGTCTCACCTATATGCTTGGATACTAAGCTAGGTTTGACCAAATGACATTGATGACAAAAAGACAAAAGTTTGACAAGGTCTAGACTTCCTAAAAATAACTTAGGGTTTATCAAAGATTTGCATTACTCACGTATGACAAAACCTAGTTTTGACACTATATGCAAAGGGACAATTACTATGCAAATGACCCTAATATGATATGATAATGACCTAAGCTTAATGAAGAGACCTAGGGTATGCAAATGTGACCTAATGTTATCAGGACAAGGATGCAAATGCAAATATATGACAATGCCAACCTAAGACAAAACCTAAGGTTGAATTAGGAAATGGTATTACTCTAATACAAGAGGACACGTGCAAATGGATGACCCTTATTGATATGCAAAGGAGTATGACCTAGGTGAAACCTAACCTTGGTAGTTGACAATGAATTTGCAAAATGCAAACCTAGGATGAACCTAAATCTAAGTGACATGAATGTTGAGACAAGATTTTGAAAAATGTTTGACAACCATGTTTGAAGGTGTTTTGAACTTTGTTGAATGAAATACTCTTGTGTTTAACCTTGTTTTGAATCAATTTGTCTTGTTTTTGAAATGAGACACAACTCAACTTTTGACAAGCAAAGAAGACAAGATATTTTAACTTAGACTCAAGACAATCATGCTCATTCACACATTTCTTATGGTAGGTAAGGACAATAGGTACTTGAGAGGTAGACTCATTATGAGATTCAAGGAGAATACATAGATACTTGACCCCACGGGCTCCCCTCCACGGCACTCACTTTTCAGGGCAGCCAAGCATCAGTCCCCATGGAAATCTCCCCAAGGCGAACTTAGTATCTCTTCCAAGTATCTGAACTCCTCCTTCTCAAGCAACTAGAAGGATTTTGGCCTCTAAATACAAGGTGTTTAATAAGGATTTCTGTTAAGCACTACTCCTTGGTGTCACGCAAGCGTGATTGAGACATAGGCCCACCAAGATACCAAACAAATGTAGTCGCGCAATCATTATTTAGACCATGAGGCCCTACTTAGATGCTGATATGAGAAAGAGTCCAAGGGTCATCACTTCCCAAGTAACTACAATTCCCACGTAACCCTTCCTTCAAAGCTTTCACCCATCAGGTATTTATTTATAGTGAGTTAGAATGCCAAGGTACTCTGGCTATGCTCACTTTGGGTCGTTCCCTTCTCATGATTGTCACTTGCATGCAAAAGAAAGCAAATGGTCGAGAAGGCAGGCCCTCTAAAGGTAACAAACAATCCAAGACATGAGAATGGTATCGAAGATCTGGATTTCTGATCACCCTAAGAAGGATGAGAGCATACTCTCCTACTCCAATGTCAAACTTGACAATCAAAGAAAACACATGTTCATTCCATCCTACTTAGCAATCATACTAGGTGCCTAATTATGAATCACAAACACAAAAGTTCAGTTGGAATAAAAGGCAACCTATAAAATCACTAAGTTAGAAGTTTGATTTGTTTGGTCTTTGACTAGCAAACCTGCATAAAATTTGTTAGTAGTTTCATTTTTGTCTTTGCCATGTGTAATGCCAAGGTGATACACAGAGAATCAGTACCAAAGAAAAACCAAAATGCAGAAACAGAATGCAAAACAAAGTAATTGGCAAGTAAAAACACTGATTTTTACCTCTATTTCTGGCCTTACACAGGCACAAAATGTCTTACATAGGCATAGAATGCAGTAAAATAGGTACAAATCCCTCTAACACAAGCACAGAATGTAGTAACATAGGCACAGATCCCTTGACACAGGTGCAGAATGCAGTGACACAGGCGCAAAAGTGCCTAGAGAGCCCTAAATTGCCCTGTTTCTTCGGTTTTTCACCTACAAATCAACTCAAAAGCACTCAAAACATAGTTAAATGGTTAGATTCATGTCGGGTTCACCAATTAATGTAGATAGGAATTGAGAAATCATCAAAGCAATAGAAACATTATCCTATCTCAATCACGAAAACTAAATTGCAATGATAAATCCTAATTACATTCAATAGAGATACATGAAAAACAAGACATTCAATTCAAATGCAGACCATCACAAATGTGAAATGTCTACTCAAGAATTCTCCATTGTCCTTCTTTCTCCTTCAAATTGCTTTGTTTTGTGGATCTCACCTACAAGTGCATAAGCATAATATGAAAGCAAGATTGACAAGACAACATAAAGATACTAGAAGCGTGATTGATTGATTAGGGATTTGAAAATGTGATCCATTGGGATCTTTGATTGAAGAAATTCATCCAATTTATAGACAAATTGGAGAAATGACAAGATTAGCATGAAGAGATTTGAAAGGAAATTTCAAATCAAGATTGACAAATATGACAAATTATGACAAATTGACACTTTCTATGCAAGATTGATTGATTGATAATTATGACAAATTATGACAAATTGCTATGTAAAAATTGATTGATTGACAAATTATGACAAAATATGACAAATTTGCTATGTCATTCCCATGAAATTAGGAGAAATATTAGAGAAAATAGAAAATTAGATGAATTAGAAATTAGGAAATTAGAAAATTGATGAAAATTAGAAAATTAGGAATTAGGAGAAATTAGTAAATTGGAAAAATTAGGTAAATTAATTAATAATTTTTCATTTATTAATTAATTCACAAAAAGAGGGAGGAATTAGTTAGCCAATTAAATAAACATTTAATTGTGACAAGAAGACTTAGGATAAATAAATAAATTATTTAACCTAGAGGGAAAATGACCAACAAGGTTAAATGAATAAATCATAAAACCCTAGAAGATGAATTAGAAATGCAAAAATGACAATTAGGTCTTGACAAAAGATAATTGATGTCGATTCGATTTGATCATGATTCTGACTGACAAAGGACCAATGCTGATAAGTGATTTGATTGATAAATGCGCCAATTGACGAGGAACAATGACTAATTGATCCAAATTGACATGATTGAGAAGGACAACGACCGATGACAAATCGATCGCCAAAATGACAAGATTGAAAAGAGAACAATGATCGATGACAAATCGATTGCAAAATGACAAGATTGAAAATGACAACGATCGATGACAAGTCGATCACCAGATGACAAGATTGAAAATGACAACGATCGATGACAAATCAATCGCCAGATGACAAGATTGAAAATGACAACAATTGATGACAAATCGATTGCCAGATGACAAGATTGAAAATGACAACAATCGATGACAAATCGATCGCTAGATGACAAGATTGAAAAGAGGACAAAACCCTAATTAGGATTGACGATGTCCAAAATGATGACAAATGAACACGCACATTGATGCGACAGGATAAGATCGACCAAAATCATGACTGAAGATTGTTATTGACAAGACCAAATTCAAAAGCAAGACAAATGAAGAATGCAGAAGAAGGACTCGATGCTTGCAAATGATAAAGACCAAGTGCGCGACATAGAAGAAATGTTAATGCGACGCAAAAACCCTAAAATAAGGCAATGCGCAAATGTTAAAGTATGACTCTGCAAGTGTTGACCAGTTTTAGACGTCTACAATAACATGATATCTTATCAAGTCTATATAGCATCATCAAATGAACACACTACTAAGCATTTAATCTCTTAAAAGAAATAAAATGACATATAATATGATTTGTTAATTTTAAATCAACCAGCCAGACTAACATCATATATCACATTCCAATTATTAATCAAATTAGCATAGATATTAAAACATCATAACTATGATAACAACCTCCAAGGAATCTTGTACCCAAATAGATATGCAATAAACAAACAGAACAATGGTACTCACAAATAGACACATAAGTAACCATGCATCCCAAAGTAGTAGCATAATCATGATTATAATGAAGCAATCTAGAACATCACTGGTCCAACACAAACACAAAACATATATCCAACCAAGGCATAATCTAGGAACTCAAGGCCTTACACTGAAATCAAACACAACATCCACAAAAAGTTTTACACCCAAGAGCGAATGGCACAATTACAAGATCATAGCCAAATCCACATCAAGAAGAAAGAATAAAGAAGAGAAACCAGAGGGGCATTACATCCTCCCCCTAGGGCTAGGCTTACTCTCAGAAGCCTACAATAAAAACAAGCACCATTACTGCAAAATCTAATAATCACATTGAGCATACAAAAACAACTCTTCGACTCATGGACAAGTCTAGGTCACATCACAAAACACTCTTATGATCACCATAGCAATCAAGAATTGGACCTACCATTCAATCCACAAGAGCATAAAAACTCACTAAATCTGAAAATCAAGCCATCACATGGGGTTAAGAACTCCATCTAGCCACCTACTCTAACAAAAAAACACACAAACTCAACCAAATCTGCCTCATCTCGAGGTAACCAAACACGAAATTGTGCCCTCAATAATCTCTCCTTAGACTAAGGCACCAAACTCAAATGTATTCCTCTCGAATAAGGGAATAAAGGATCATTCTACAAGATCCAAAAAACTCCATCATGCTCATCAAGGGCTCACTTAAATCCAGAAGGAGTCTCATTTATGCCACCATGATCCTACAAAATCTAGGATTCCTTACAACATCTGCTTTAAAAAAAAAATAAGGCCAAAAAAAAGGTACTCAAAGGCATGAACATGAAAATTTTTACCTCTCACAACCAAGGCTACCCATAAAATCAGAGGCTCAACAACCCCAAGCACTGCACGAGAGGCCACACGACTACCTCTAATCACAAAGCATGGGAACGAGGCAAGATTTCTCTATTGCTAAACACTCAATTATAGTCAATATGAAGTTTAATCAACCCGATTTTGATCATGGTTTCACAACAAATGAGGTAATACCAAACCTCTCACTAGGGTCACCACTCCATGCTCACAACTCCAACTAAGCTCTGGATGGCCCAATCCACTTATCAGGGCCACACCCTCTTCCAACTTTAGGCTAGGAATGATAGAACCACTAAGGAGCACTCCTCTGACTTACACCAACCTCCAACATGGAGTAAAAAAAAAAGAAGCATACATATAAATATATAATAGATATACATATTATCATAAGGCACATAAGGTCTATCTAAGGGTACTTCCCATCCCTATACAATATTAACCATAAATGTAGTCAAGAAATTCACATCTGAAGTGATGTATAGAGTACCCATAAGCAACAACATAACAAGATCCAAGGTGTAATAAACACATATAAAATCATGCCAAGCGCATCAATAATAAGGCAATACATCATCTCAAGACCACACAAGTAGAAAAAAACATTCTAAGCGAATTAAATCACACCAAAACATCCACTAACAACAAAGTCAAATAAGAAGAATACATGTGATTCTACTACTACCATCACAAGATTATGTAGAATACAATGAGGACAATGAGATAATCCTACTAGATTTAGTTTTTAATCCCATCACATCACAATAATTACCATAATAATATTACAAAATCAAATACACATCTCATTAGAATCAAACATAAGCCTGCAACCAAGGGATAGTTCCTGCAACAATTTTCCAGCCAAGATCAAACAACAGTTTATGTGTGTGTGTGTGTGTGTATATATATGAGGTGTGTATTTAAATTTGTAATATTCTTATGGTAATTATTGCCATGTGATGGGATTACAAAATCATTAGAATCTAAAATAGGCATTAATGCTTAATCATTATCACTTAAAACATGCATTTAACATTCATTGAAGACATAATATGCAAATCATCATAATCTTCACTAATGCAATATTATAAAATTTCACATTTGTCTAGTCACACATTTCTAACCATTTTCATATACCCAAAGAATTTCAATCTCATTTGATTATAAAAACATCTTTTAATTCTCTTGTTGAATTATAATTCTATATAATCAACAATCACATGTGGTACTATTGGAAAGAGACACTATAAAGGTCATCAATTGTTTTCATTGATGGCAACCCAAGTAAGTTATTTCATCCATGATGTGTAATATGATCCTACCTGAAGTCAGAATGAAGATTTGGTTAAGCCCGGTTAGTTAGAATAGTGCATCCGATAGAGTGTAGTATTTTGGTTGGCATTTCATTTCGGCTGATTATTTTGTGTTGTGGAGCTAAAGGAAGATTGTTATATATCTAGAGTACTTTATTCCAGAATCTTAGCCTTCGATGATGATTGTCATGTGAATTAGGAGATCCAGTGTACAAGTTTTTGAGTTGAATAGTGTGATATGGTCATCTTGGATAGTTGATCATTGTGTGGAATTGATGGAGTATTTTTGGTGATTGTTTTTGTTTAGCTAACATTTGAAAAGTGTGTGGACAATTATTTTTGGTCTAAATATGCATTAGAGTTCATATTGGGCCAACTATGTATGCACATTTCATTATTTGTATAGTGTTCTTGAAGTCGACATGTAGAAGACCTAATTTCACGTTGCGAATATATAAGACCAATGGATATGATCATTTTGGATATTGGTGGGTTTTTGGAAAGCGTTTGTGATTGAGTGTGCATAGTCTCACATGCGCAAGTGAAGGATTTGTGCTTCAGAATATTGCTTGTAACAAAGTAGTGTGAGATTAAGTATTTTGTGCTTAACCAAAACTGTACTTTGGCATTTGCAAATGTTGTTTTTCAGTTCACACATTCCAATTATCTTTTGTAAAATATATTGTAAGACAGTGAGTCTTCCTAGGGTTGTAGCCCTTGATATTTTGAGTAGTGAGCTCTAGGCAGTGTGCCTAAATGCATGTGTATTCTCAATGTAATATTTTTATACTTCTATAGAGTATATTTATATTGTGGGTCTCATCCCCACCGTGGTTTTTCCCTTAACCGGGTTTTCCATTTATAAAATCTTGGTGTTATTGTGTTGTTGTTGTTTGATTTATGTTTTTGTATCTTTTCTTTGTTCATTTGCATTAAATGGTTGAAATAACAAGTTAATAATGTTAAAAACTATAGAAAACTTATTCACCCCCTCTCTTAGTGTCCCTTTATTCCAAAAATTGGTATCAGAGCCTAGTCCCTCAGAAGAAGTGTAACAACTTGAGGAGGATCCGGGAAGGTGAATCAATGGATTCTAGTAGTATTCAACATCAACTTATTGTGGAACTTGACAATCTTGATCAATCCAACCTAAAGCATAGGAATTGAAAGGAAATCATAGGGATGCTAAGAATTTCATTCAGTCACTGAAAGATCAGCTAAACAAATCTAGGGAGAAGAAAAAGGAACTTGTTGATAAGCTAAAGAAGAAAGGAAACTAAAGCATAGATGACCAAGTCTTGAAGGAAAAGATAGAAGAGTGAGAAATTTGCTAGACATAGTGCAATCTAGAAGAATTAGATGGAATCTATAGTGATGAGGTTAACAAGGGAGATTGAGGAAAGGAAGAAGAATGAGGAGAATCTTTCTCAGTCCCTAGAAGATAGATATGACGACTATTGCAGACTTGATTATGAGAATGCCCAACTGAAGCTTGACCTACAAGAATCTATACATCATGAGGAAGATCTTGGAAAGTAGATTATTCTTCTTAGATATGATCTTGAAGCTGTAAATGAGTACAGGGAGAAGTTCAAGATCAGTTCAACCAAACTTAATGAGATGCTTGAAATCTAGAAAGATGTAGATGACAAAAGAGGTCTTGGATTTGAGAGAGGTAAAAACTTCAGATCTGGTCAAAGCAATCCTAAGTCTCAATATCAGAAGAACAAAGATAAAAGGTCTTCGGTAAGGCAACCTAATGCTCATAAGCTCAATGGTAACTATTTTGTTTGTAATAAATTTGGTCATATGGCTAGTCAATGCAGAAATATAATGAATCATAATTGTCAATCTTTCTCTAGTCAATGTTTCAAATGCAACAAGTATGGACATAAGTCAAAAGAATGCAGAAGTATGATGAATAACTTTCCAAATAGAAGGAATATCATATTGTATGCATGTGGTAGGTTTGGACATGTTGCTAATTAGTGCAAATCAAGAGGAAATAAAGGGAATTTTAGGCATAGACAAGGAAATGTGGTGTTCTACAATTGGAACAAATTTGGTCACATTGCAAGATTCTGCAGAAGCAAAAATATGAATAGGAATGGTCCGAGAGACAAGAGAAAGAATGCGCAAGCAAATGAAAAAGGGAAAGTAAAAGTGGAGGAAATCAAAGATCAAATGAAGAAGATATGGCTTGATAAGAGTGATTTAGATGCAGGAAGTGGATCCACACCTGATTCCAATGCTACAAATTCATCTAGGAATTAGTTTGAGGCCTTTGGCCTAAGGGGAGTTTACATGCAAATCCTTTTCTCCCCTGCCAATAGTGAAGCTGGAAGATCGACAAATTATCAATAGTTATATTCTAGTATCGCAGATCTTTTGGAAGGAGTTTCAGAAGAGTATGAGCAAATTTGAAGATCTGCATAAGAATTCATGACAGACTGTATCTGAAAGAATTAGGGAAAAGTGCATTTATTACACCAAAAAGTTAGGTATGCAGATGATAAAAAGTGACTTAACTCTTTCATTTTTCACTTTGCATTTGAGAAAAGAAGAGGAGAGCACTCTGTGAGAAGATTATCCAAGATATTGAAGTGTGAAAGAGATTTCCCAAGCAAAAACCTAATCCGACGGTTAAGGTATTTATCGATGAAACTTTTCAAGTTAGAAATTTTCTGAAATGGCTACTTCTGGCATGGTGACACCTCTTGTTGTAGATATTACTGAGAGAGCTCGACCAAATTTCAAAAAACACCCATGTATTTCCATGGAAGATGATCCGAAGAGTGCATTTTCATCTGTTCCATACAATGTTCTGCATATCGAGGATATTAGGGTTTACACTCACTACAACCTCGGGGAATTGGGAAGCTCTCATATGTTGAATCTATACAATAAGAAGTTGATTGATGGGAATTTCATGCTAAAACCAGAATTCCAAGTGTTGGAGGAAAAGGGTTTTGTACAGTTCATGAATTTTTTTATGTTCAATGAACACGAGTAGGTCCAATATGTGCTCAGCAGGATGCACAATGAGTTCATATGGTTGAACAAGCCTTTCAAAATCACCAAGAATGCTATTAGGGTCGTAACTAGTCTGTTCTCAACCGATGATTTGCCCTCATTGAAGTTTGTAAGAACCAGACTATTATAGACGCAAGCAGATTGAAGTTCAATAAAAGAGCCATGATAATCAATGGCATTCTAGAGTATGATGTCATATTTGCTTCAATGGTGATTGGGTATAAGATATACCACTCCGGCAGAGAGAATTTTCTATCCGAAAAAACAATATATGCAACTTATGAGATGGTTTGGGAGAAAAAAATGTATGACCTATGTGAGTTGCTCCAAAGTGAGCTAATCAAGAACTTGGCCAAGATTAAACAAGACAAGAAACATCCATTCAAATATGAAACCTTGATCTTATACTTGTTTTTATACTTCATGAATGAAGTTCTGAGAGTTGGTAAATTCCAATGGGAATTTGACAAACGTGTGGCAGAGAAGATTAGAGAACTATTATACAAGGTTGCCAATGTTAAGTTCTGGAAGGCCACTCTCTGGGGTTACTTCAAAAAAATTCAGAGTGAAATGCATGAGAGGGAGAGGTTCACTAAGTCTATAGTTGAGAAGTATCAGGACACAATTTTCTTCATGGTGGATATTGATCAGTACCTAATGGAGGAAATAGAACCTAGAACATCTTGGATCATGCCCATGGGGTATGAAGTTGAAGAGTAAATTCTTGATCTATATGCTCAACATTTGTTAAGCAAGTCGGTGGAAACCTTTGAGATTTGGAACTTATGCTGAGAAGAGCTTGAAATTGCATAGTCAATTCAAGAAGCTTGAGTTGGTCTGAAAAGTAAGGAAAGAAGTGGAGGCATATGCAGAGAGCACAGGGGTCACTAAGGAGGCTTTCTGGGAAGCAAGGAAGAGGAACATACTACCTACAAAGTATCATGTTAAGAAGAAGAAGGCTAAACTGGAAGTCTCTACTCCCAAGCCAAAGAAAACAAGGAGATTTTCACCCTCCTCCAGTTCACAGAAGCCTATTAGTTTAGCAAAACCCAAAGACAAATCATCTAGTGGTGAAGGGAAGAGGAAGAAAGGAAAGGGATCAAGAGTCTATGTTGTTGTCCCTGATGATGAGGAGACAAAATCAAATGAATTTGTTAAAGAATTTAAGTAGAAGGAAACCAAAGCTTCACAAGTTAGTAAGGACAATCCCTCCAGTGGAGATAAACCAAGCAAGAAGCCCAATATTGATTCTGGCAAATAAGGTATGATAGTTGGAGATGTGGTGAAAGTAGTCAATATACATGGTAATCTTAAACTACTATCTGAATTCTATGATAAGTGTGATGATGATAGTCAGAGGACTGTAGAGGAAGCCACTATCAAGTATTTGAATAAATTCAATAGGGCTCTTGTAGAGATAATGTCGGAAATTCCAAAAAAATTATATGATGCCCTGGAAATGGGGAGAGTAAGTGCTTAAGCTGAGGATGAAAGGACAAGAGAGCTTATCTTGGTTAATATATGTTTGGTAATATCTAAGGAAGAAATTAATAGAATTCTTAAAGAAGCCAAAAAGGAATTCCAAAGAGAAAAGAGGGTTAGTAAGCTTATGATTTGACAGATTGAGGAAGTCATGAAAGACGCTAAGAAAATCTTGAGGAAAGTATTGCTCCAAAATCAATATGAAGTTGTTCCTAAGAAAGCTCATGATGATACTGCTAAGTCATCTATTCTGGAAACTCAGGGTACTCAATCCCAAGGTGAGAGAGCCAAGGTAGATACTCTTTCTATTCTGAAAGTGCAAGAAATGGATTCCCAAAGTGGACAAGTTGAGATAGATGATTCCCCTATTCAAGAAGAGGCTGAAATGGAAGGTGTGATGGATAAGGGTGAAGAAGGAGAGAAAAAGATATATGATGAGTCAGTGCATGTAGATGTAGTTGATAAATCTTGGAATCCTTTGGTTGAAATTGTTGAGACAACTAAGAAGGATGAGGTCCCAGTTAAGGATGATGTAGAAATTGTAGCATCACAGAAGAAGTTTGATGTCAAGGAAGAACCTTCTTTGAAAGCAAGAGACACTGCAGGGGCACTGAAACACAAAAAGATTCTTGATGATCTGGAATTTGTCCAAGGTCCCATCAACCTTGCCTTTCTATCTCCCATCCAGAAGCTGCAATTAGCTTCATTTGAACAAGCCAAGGCAAGTGAAGACCTACTAAAGTTCCACATTGAAGACAGTAAATTTCTCACTCTTGCATTTGGTATTCTTGAGAAGATAATATCCTCTTATGTCAAAGAAAAATCTGATACTCCCTTTGGCCACCAAAGCATTCATGTTTTGAGAGGAAACCTTCAACACCGCCAGACTATGCTCCATAAATATCTTCAAAGATTTCTCAATTTTTTGAATTCGAGTGTTTATCAGACCATTATCAACCTCATCCTTTTCTTTAATAATCCTCACCACATCCTCAAGATGCTTCAAATATCCCTTAATAATGACTTTTTCTGACCAATCCGGAATTTCTTTTTCATCCTCTGCAACACTAGTATCCTCTGCATCATCCTGTTTACCTTTAATGTTGATATCCTTAATCAAATTCTCAATTTAAAATCCATCTCTCTCTATTTATCCTGAATGTTGGTGATGTTATCAATCACCCATTTCTAAAAATTGAACATTTCCAGGGTGCTATTCTTAGCAACATTCAGAATGGAATCCGCGTTGTCCAAATCTAGGGTAGAGTCCACAGACCTAGGGTTTCCCTCCTCCATGCTATGTTGAACATCATTCCTGTTATCCAATACATAGGGATTATCCTTCACCTCAGAATCTACAGCATCCTCTTCTCTCTGCTCATCCCCTTCCTCACCCTCAACCTCCTTCTCCTGCTCATTCTCTGCCTCCTCTTCCACCTCCTTCCCCTACTCCTGCTCAGAACCTACATTCTCTTCCGTGTCTTCTTTAGCTTCATCACTAACCCTCGATTTCTTATTTAGAGGAAGATTAAAATAATCTTCATTAGAATCAAAGCCATCATAACCCTCAAAAATGTGGGCATTTTCCACAAAGGGATCATCCCTGTTCCAGAAATAGTATTGTTGTTGATTGTTTTGTGTTTATGTATCTTTCCTTTGTTCATTTGCATTAAATTGTTCAAAGAACAAGTTAATAATGTTAAAAACTACAGAACACTGATTCATCCCCCCTCTTAGTATTCCTTTATTCCAATAGGTACATTATCTATGATGTCATCCATACATACTATCAGAGGTTGACAATGAAAATGATAGAAAACAATGCTTAACACACAAACAGGATTATCAACATCAAACATTCATAATAGTCACCATGAAATTTGAAAAGATAGAGAACCCAAGTGGGAGAAATTGTCAAATCAATATTAAATTAAAGAAGTGTGCACAATTTCAACAATAAACTAAGTGTGACAAGTGTCACAAAATAGATAGATAGATAGATAGAAGAGTTTGGTGACTGATTCCAGATATAAGAAAGTTTAAAACTAGCCCATGCAACACAGGAGACAACTCGCAAAAAACTGCAATAAGTTATCAATCACAAACAAATTTCACATAACTAAGTGACTAATATCAACCACATATGAGGGAGTAACTACTACACAACACCCAAGGACATAATATCTAGGATGAGTTAGAGAACATACACAAAACATAGTAGATACTCGAGTCAAATTATACTTCATTTTTAAACAACTTTTATGCAACAATAAATGCAATAATGATTTCTACTCACTAGCAATCATTTGTGATTTTTAATGCAATGCAATTCCTTTCTTAGAAAAGAAGAATTATGCAATCATTTCTTTATGCCAGAAAACATATGCGGAGGAACATAATGCCATGGTCACATGAAAATACATTAGTGCATGACACATCTTTACTTATAGAGTCACATTCACGAGGAGGTTACAATTATAGGGATCCATTACACATAATCTACCTTACTCACATATTTACGATACATGGCCACACCAAAATATGATATGGTTACAAAACAAGGGTACTTTACTCAAATACACAAAGAGGGTCACAATAAACATATGTTGATCATCACAAGGTATGATGAGGATACACACAATCACATAACACTAGTGAACTTTGCACCTTATGTACACGAGGGTGACTAAAAATTGCTCACGTGAGGATTTCCCTAATAAGGATATGCATATACTCACAACACAATTCACTATCACACAAGGGTACACTGAGAATCATATACTTACAAATACAACTCAATAAGAGAACCTTGCCCAAATAACACTAGGCATCACAATGCACTTTACACAGACAAAAATAGGTTGCTCACTTAATCAATTAAGGCCCTCATAAGGACATGGCCAACAATGCCAATTTCCCTTTTGAACACCCTATGGTACACTCATTCAAGGGGAAATCTATAAATCCCTGCTAAGGAACCCCAAAGGATGACAACAAACAAACTAAAGAAACAAAAAAAAATTATTTTAAGAGAAAAACAAGACAAATTACATTAACAACTTATTAGAAAATGAATTTAAAATTTTTCACATGTGGAAGATAGACATTCACCTAATCTAAGTCCTCTTGTGGGTTCCCTAACCTTTCTACCTAAGCAATGCTCTAAACAATGATTAATATTATTAAACCATGTTACATTAATGATAACACTATGCAAAGTAAGAACACATTCACATCTAATACTAGGTTCATTTTAAAACACCAAACAGAGTGTTCCTATGATAACCTTAAGCATAGAATATGAACAAACATTCATCTATGAGAGAGTATTCGATACCAACATCATACTACTTAAAATTATTCAAGGCTACATAATCTTTCTAATACATTAACTATTATAACATCAATATTCATAAGGAGTATCCAATACACAATGATAGTATTATAATTAGAATGATATCTAATATACATAACATCCCCTAATACATCATTGAATTATCTCCAACAAGGAATGAGAGAAATTGGAAAGAAGATACAAGATCCACTGATACTCACAAAAAAGACCACCAATCCCCAATGGAGGTAAGGAAACAACCACCCAACCATGTGGAACCCAAAGGCCCACCCCCCATGCTATGAGATAGACAGAAGGCCCCATACCACACAAGTAAAATAGGCCAACAATACCAACATGAAAGGAGACACAAAGGACCACTTACACATACAAATACATCACAAAAGTTACCACAAAGGATCAACACAAGAACTACCAAAGGATTCACAAGACTAGGGTTCTATGGTATAAATAGAGAGGAGTGGCATCACATAGCCTCACATGAGTCACCCTGGCAGTTTTACCCTTCTACGAACTCCAAATCCTGGCTCCCATTAAGGACTCATGTGGAACCGAATAAATACTTTCATGAAGACAAGGAAGTTTGATCATGTCATCTAGGCCTTCCCAATCTCATCCTAAATCTATATGAGCACTCAAGGCCATGATATCTCATCCCATGTCTATATGAGCACATGAGGCCATGAGTGGGGCACCAAAACATAATTATATTTTTAATGTGAGAATCTACCCTTCCCCTTGAATTAATTTTTTCTAGTGTTATCACTTGATTACCAAACTCTCAATGAGTTACCCTAGTAACCACTTTGGGCCCTGATCCCCATTGAGAGCCACTCCTCCTAACTTGTACTTAGACACCTTAACAATGTAACACATAACAATGGAAGGGTAACCATCCAAAATTCCAAATAGAACATCCATGTATCCAAAGTCTAATACTGAATTAGAGTCATATTGAAAACCATCTTATCCTTCCAATCATATACATCCATTAAAGTCTTTCCATAAGCACAAAAAATGATCATCCAATCAATCAATTATAAAAAATGATGAGTAATCATGGAACTAACACAAATAGGATCCAAAAGACCTCCAAAATTGAGGCAACAGATAGCAATCCCATGACAAGCCTCTGGTAACCAACTAGGAGTCAACCAGACTAACAACAAGTATGACAACAACCAAAAGGTCCCTAGTATAATATTAAGGATTTATTTATGATCCTATTCTTCCCTCAACGTTATATAAATGATTGATTTCAAATCTGAAAATGAATTCACAAATAAACATGTCAAAACTAAAGTAAAACATCAAAACTAGACAACTAGTCTTGCACAAAGAGACACCAAAATGAATGTAATCTTAAAGAACACCATTAGAATTTATTTTAATGAATTCAACCACAAAATATCAGGTCTGAAATATAATCTACCACAATAGAAAATAATATAGTTTTCATTTCCAAAGAAAAACTCCGCCAACCCATAAAATCATGATAAATCTATGCCACTCGATTCACCCAAAACACCACAAATTGACTCTTTTTGAATCCAAATATAAATAAAAGAATATAAATATAAATACAACCAAATAACATCAGCATAAACCTGAAAAATATCATCAAGATCCAACACAACAAAACCCATACAACTATTCTTGAAACAACAAGGAGATTTTCTAAAAAAACGAATGCGTAACGAAGAAACCTTACCTCAAATTTCAAGAACAATGGAAGAAGAAGAAGGATTAGAAAATTTAAATTAAATATCCAATATAAAATCCAGTCTAATAGCAGCAAAATCCACAACAATCCACGAACAAAAATCTTGCAAACAAAGCCAAGTTGATTTCACAATTCTATTCAAATCGGGTTTAAAAATGTCTAAACAATTCAATAAAGATTTCTCCCACCAATCTTCTCTAAAACCCACAATAATTCCAGCAAAAATTCCAATTAGCATTAAACCAAAATCAGCCACAAAAACTCTAGCAATAAACCAAAAGAATCTTCAACTCAATCCTCCAAAATCTCTTCAACAATCTCACATAACTAGCAATTCAAAAACATAATTCAATCTTCCCCTAAATTCTTATCAAAGAAAGAAAATTCCTTCCCCAAAATTTCCAGCAATAAATCCCCTCAAGGATCCCTTCCAAACTCCAAATAAAAGAACAAAAAGACTCATAACTCCCCTTTCGAAAGCAAAAGTCACAATAAAGGAGACAATAAAATGGAAATGCTTCAATTCAAAACAATATGTTATTTCCCTCTCAACATAAGAAATTTAATAAACATAAGGAATAAATCATAAAGGGGAAAATGCAACATAGGAAATAAATAAAACATATGATATAAATAAACTCAAGTGGTAACATACCATAACATAAGATCACTAATTAAAGCACAAAACACATTAAATATCTTAAACATAATCCATAGGAAAAATAATTATATAAATATGATAATAATCACATAACATTAAAATTACTAACAATAACATAACAATAGAAGATAAATATTCACCACCACATAAGGCATTTAAATAAGGACACATGAAATAAATAAGGGGAACACAACACCCAACTCATACTCATAACCACTGATGAAGGGAAACTGAATATTGTCTACGTGGGAGTTCGATGATAAATGTCCTAAGACAGGACATAGGTTAGGGATAGGAAAAATTGGGCCTCATTTACTATCTCCATTACCACCATCATGGATTGTTAGGCACACTCAGACCTATGAAGCCAGGTGGAGTCGATGCTTGGTACCTACATCAAAACAAAACACCTAGACACATACATAGCCATATACATATCTGACAAATAGGATTAGTATCCATGTAAACATTCCTCAAATATAATCATTCAAGCATATGTTAGTACATCATAAACCATCATAGACATAGAACATCATCTAAAATATAGCCAACAAGGGGTTATAACATAAAACCCTAACAACATCATAACTCCTCATGAGCATAAGACATCATAAGCATAATACTTCATCTCACATCTAATCATCAAGCTACCATAAACATTATACCCTAATATTTCATTGTTATCCCTTCAACATATAAAAATCACTAAGAACACCTAATTATAACCCTAATATCACTAGTTGTTCCTAAAAATATAAATCAATTATACATATGCAAAAATTCTATAAATCAAATAAGTATACCTATCCTGATAGACAATATGCAACTAAATCCAATCATGAGTCCAAAAGATCATAGTCAAGAACGAACAAAGAAGGGGTTACCCTAGAACATAGTTCATTTCCCAAAGGACATCACAAAGAAAACATGATTAGAAAATCCACTTATCAACTACTCATTATAACAATAAAATACTAACATAACCGACCACCTCCTAATTAGCATAGTCAAGATATTTTCACATAAAACTTAAGCACCCTCATATACATATAAGCTATCAAATATTAAACTCATTGGAAGGGGATTTTAACATCACATGCATTCTCCAATGATATGATTGTTAGGATAACCGATGGATAACTAAGAGAGGGGGGAGTGAATCAGTTGTCAACATATTATAAAACTTTAAGCACACAAAACCTTTTATCAGAATGCATAAACCAAATACCAGAATAGAAGATATAAAAATTAAGCGCAAACATAAATCACAAAACAATTACCAACCATCCATAACATAGAACACCATGATTTGTATGTGGAAAACCTGGTAAAGGGAAAAACCATAGTGGGAAGCCTACCCATAGTCAAATAATACTTCTGCAACAAGTATGTGATTACAATAAGAGGGGTCTACACATGCAGGAAGGCCAATAGCCTAGAGCACATTACTCATCACAAAATGAGCCTCACTAACTACAAAAGAAATCCATACTACAATCCAGAAAGATGAGTGAACTGCAACAATAACATCTCCTATTCCTGAGTACAGTTCTGGTTAAGCTCAATACTGGAGGTCTTAAACCTCTTATACAAACCCAATTCTATCACCTACGATTGACCAAAACCTCTGCATATGATTACAACTTTATTCGCACATAGATAATCCCATAACCCATACCATGATCTACAAAGAGATCTTACGTTATATTTATACCAACCCAAGACCTAAATAATTAGGTCAACCACCTAAAATATAATACAATAAATCCATTACATAATCCCACAAACCAAGTTGACCTAAGACTGAAACAACATAAACCAAACAATAAATCCAACCGGTAATGCATCAATCAACACGTTACATAAACCGGTCCATAACCTATCAAAATAACACCAGACCCAAAATAGGTTTCCATAAGCCAAATGAAACACCACAAACAATTGGAACACAGACATGATAACCATCAGCATTCTGGTAACCTTCTAGAAGCCCCACCAACACCACTTATCGGATTCATCAAAATATCTTCATCAAAGCGCTGCCAGTAAAACCCTTACCGGTAACCAAAAGGCTTACTAGAACAAATGATAGCATCTGGATCATCAAATCTTGAACCAACTGAATGTGATACGCATCAGGAACACATGAATAACCAATCCAAACCAATTCCAACAACTGGACCAAACTAGAGGTAAATCTCTAGATCAACATCAAAGACCAACCACTCTACCAGAAGCCGGTAGACAACAAAACAACTAGTGTCAACTGACATCAATGACAAACATCAGTGCAACACATAATTAATTCCTCCAAATTGCCAACAATCTCCCCCTTTGGCATCGATGGCAACACTAGATGTGAAAAACATCCAAGTGCCAAGAAATGCCAAACAAGTCTTTCCCAAAGGAAGACATCCAACAATCTCCCCAAAATGACATGACAATGAATATTTGAACCAATAGACCAACTCCCCCTTTGAATGATATCCCTGTTAAGCTCTATTTTTCAAATAAATGTCTCTCCCCCTTTGACATCAAAGAAAAGTCATAAAACCTCTGAACCACATAGCTAACTACTCCCCCCGAGTAGTAGCATCAACACATCAATCCAGAATGAATGATAGTTCTAATAATGCATGTCAGACTGATGCCAATCAACATCACTCAAGTCTCCATCGGAGGGGCATAAACTCCTAATATGTCTCTAAAGTACTTAAATGAATCCTTGGGCAAAGGTTTAGATAAGATATCTACAATTTTCTCTTTAGTGTTCACATAAACTAGTCTGATTTCATTTGCTTCCGCCTTCTCCTCCAGAAAATTGTACTTGATAGAAATGTGCTTAGTCTTAGAATGAAATACCAGATTCTTTGATATGTCAATAGTAGTAGAGTTATCACAGTGAATAACTATCAGTTCATTTCAATCTACCCTTATATCCTTGAACATTTTCTCCATCCATAGAACTTGTGTACAGTTAGTAGCAACATCAACATACTCAACTTCAACAGTAGATAAAGAAGTACATGACTATTTCTTGCTGATACATGAAACAAGTTTCTTTCCAGGAAAGAAATCTCCACTGGATGTGCTCTTCTGGTCATCAACATCTCCAGCCTAGTCTGTATCTGTATATGCACATAGTGTAAAGTCATCATTTTTAGGATACCACAAACCATACTCAGTTGTTTCTTGCAAATACCTGAAAAATCCTTTTCACCGCACTCTCATGATTCTCTCTAGGATCACTCTGATATCTTGATACAATACAAACTGCATTTATTATATCCAGACTAGTCTGAGTTAGATATAACAAACCTCCAATCATATATTTATACCTTGTAGGATTTATCAAAGCTCATGCATCATTCTTTGTCAATTTCTCACTTGTAACCATAGGGGTACCAACCAGTTTAGAATTTTCCATACCAAATTTCTTCAACAACTCTCTACCATACTTAGTTTGACAGATGAAAATATCTCTATTAGTCTGAGTAATCTGCAAACCTAAGAAAAATTTCATCTCCCCAATCATAGACATCTCAAATTCATTCTTCATATTATCAGAGAATTCCATAGGTAACTTATCCTCACCTCCAAAAATGATATCATCAACAAAGACTTCAAAAATCAATGTCATCATCAATGGTCTTATAATATAAGTTACTATCAGCATTACCTTTAGTGAAACCAAGCTTCAAAAGATATTTGTCCAATCTAGCATACCAAGCTCTAGGGGCTTGTTTCAATCCATATAAAGATTTCCCTAACTTGCAAACCATGTTTTTCTCATCCGTGTTAGGACCCGGAGGCAACTGAGAGGGGGGGGGTGAATTAGTTGTCTATTAATTTCATCCCAAATATAACTTAATCAATCTTGATACATAATACCGATAAACCAAACTTAATGCTAGTTGATAGTTTAACAGTTAATAACAATACTGGTGAAGTTTAATGCATGAAACAGAAAGATAAATAACATCCACAACACATAACACAAATATTTGTACGTGGAAACCCTGTAAGGGGAAAAACCATGGTGGGAAACCTTACCCACAATCAGATGATACTACTGTAGATAGTATGTGTGTACAAATGGGGCCTGCACATGCAGAAAGGCGAACTGCCTAGAGCTCACTACTCAATCACAAAATGAGAGTCACACTGACTACAATTGGATGGTTAAATCCAATGATAATGTACTACTCAAAATAAAATCTTCATATGCTGGATTTAGTACCGGTTAAGCTTTGATTGTCTTCTTCAAACCTTCCTTGAATCTTCAAATGATGTCTACATGAGTATCTCTTCTTATATTCGCATACAACGAATATCACAACCTTATAATACCTTATGTTCTCTCATACCATAATCTCACAAATGAGATCTTACATATATACCAAAACCTAAGACCAAATGTGTAGGTCGGCTTACTAAGAATATTATAATTAAATCAATTACAAATGAATCAATATGTGATGCATCATGTCAGCTCAATGCATTTACAATAATAACCAATTAATAAATCATCTCCATAACGTGTCATGTTGATCTGGAATAGATAACACTTGTCCATCCATAACCTAGACCAATTTGTCGGTAACATCAAATATGCCAACATGATTAGACCAATAACCAAATCTCCAAACACAAGTGTCCAAACCATGTCTTCGACATAACAAAGTAATCTCCAGATGATAACAGGTCATCCTTAGTGCCGGTGGACAGTATAACCTGTCGGTGAACCAAATACCGGTGACTGTGCATAAGTCACTGAACTTGTTGGTGAACATATCCAAAGATCTCTAGAAAGATAAGTGTTGATAAGTGTTGACATCAATGACAAAACCAATGCAACACATCCATAATACCAACAATCTCCCCCTTTGGCATTGATGGCAACACAAGATGGAAAAACCATCTAAGTGCCAAAGCAAAAATGCCAAAAACCAAAAACCAACAATCTCCCAAGGAGATCATTTACTAGAAATCAAAATACAGAATATCTCTCCCCAAAAGATAATGTGTTTTTCCATAGATATCTCTCCCCCTTTGACATCAAATGCCAAAGCAATACAAAAACTAGATACAACTAGTTCATAGAACTAATTACAAATACCAACTTAACCAGCTACTCCCCTTGAGAAGTAGCTCTCCTCCATCAAAGCCGGAAAAAAATTTCTCTATTAATTTATGCCGGTCTGATGCCAATCTCCAACTATCTAAGTCTCTACCAGTGAAGGTATTACCCCAAGATGCTCTTTGAGATATTCAAAAGTTTGTTTAGGTAAAGGCTTAGTAAAGATATCTGCAATCTGCTCTTCAGTATTCACATAAACCAATTTCACTTCCTTTGCTTCAACATTCTCTTTCAGAAAATTGTATTTGATAGAAACATGTTTAGTTTTAAAGTGAAATACCAGATTCTTAGATATATCAATTTCTGCCATATTATTACAGTAAATAATTATAGGCTCTTTTCATTTTACCTTTATGTCCTTCAACATTTGCTTAATCCATAATACTTGAGTATAATTTGTTGTTGTTGCAACATATTCTGATTCTGCTGTTGATAATGATGTACAACTCTATTTCTTGCTCAACCATGAAATCAATCTACTGCCAAGAAAGAATGCTCTGCCGGTGGTGCTCTTTCTGTCATCTACATCTCCTACCCAATTTGCATCGGTGTATGCATATAAATTCAAATTTTCATCTTTAGGATACCATAAACCAAGATTTGTTGTGCCTTGTAAATACTGGAAAATCCTTTTTACTGCTGACTCATGATTTTCCTTAGGATTACTCTGAAATATTGAAACAATACATACTGCATTCATAATATCAGGTCTTGTTTGTGTCAAATACAATAAACCTTCAATCATATATTTATATCTTGTTCGATTAACAGGGGCTGAATCATCCTTCAATGATAGTTTATCAGTTGTAGTCATAGGAGTACTTACCGGTTTAGAGTATATCAGGTTGCTCAATGTTGTTCAAGAATACCAACAATCTAAAAGTGAAAATCCACCGTGTTGCTCAATGTAAACTTCCTCTTTAAGATCTCCATTCAAAAATGTACACTTAACATCCATCTGATAAACCTTGTATTTCTTATGGGCAACATAAGCAAGAAACAATATCATAGCTTCAATCCTAGCTACTAGAGAAAAAGTATCATCATAATCAATTCCTTCCTTCTGAGAATATCTCTTACATACAATATAGCCTTATTCCTCACAACTTGTACATCCTCATTCATTTGATTCCTAAAAACCCATTAAGTTCCAATAACGTTCTTATTTTTAGGCTGGGGAACTAAAGTCCATGTGTTGTTGTTTTCAATATGATCTAATTCCTCTTCCATAGCTTTTATCCAACATTCATGTTTAGAAGCTTCAATAACTGATGTTGGTTCAACTTGATAAATTAAACATACCTCATCAGTTGCCAACCTTCTTCTTGTCATTACTCCTTTGCTCTTGTCTCTAATGATCTGATCTTCTGAATGATTTAACCTTACATACCTAGGAGTCCTCTTACTTTATGTTTCTGTACCCTGATCTTCAATTACTATTTAATTTTCTAATAATGTCAGGGTAATTGGTTTAAAATTTTGTTCTGGTACAGGTGCTACTAGTTCAGATAGGATCATCTCCACTTTCGGTTCTCTCTTATAAGTTCTGATTTGACCTTTGTACTACTCATCCACCTTGACATTATCACTCTCCACAATTCTCTACAATCTTTTGTTATAACATCTATATGCTTTGCTTTCATTAGAATAACCAAGAAATATCACATCTAGGATCAAACTTTCCAATGGAATCATGTCTTTTAATATAGCATTTACTACCAAAGATTCTGAAATACTTAACTATAGGTGTATGACCAAACCATAACTCATAAGGTGTCTTATCGGTGTCTCTTTTGATATGAACTTTGTTGAATGTATATATCACCATACTCACAGCTTCTCTCCAATAGATATCAGGTAGATCATCTGCTGAGGTGTCTGGGGTGCGGACAACTGTCTCCTTATCCCATGCTTCTCATAATAACTGTTAAATTCATCAGATGTGAATTCACCACCCTGATCTGACCTTAAGCATTTAATTTTCAACCCTGTCTCTGTCTGCTTTAAATATATTAACCTTTTCAAAAGCTTCAGATTTCTCCCTTAGAAAAGTAACCCACATCATTCTAGAATAGTCATCAATGATTAGCATGAAATATCTATCACCCTGAAAACTCTTTATTGGAGTAGGACCATACAAATCAATATGAATAAGATCAAGAACATCATTAGATTTGTCTTGTATACTCTTAAAATAAGTTTTGACTTTCTTTCCCATTTGACATTCCTTACATACTGAATTATAGGGCTTCACAATCGTAGGTATATCTCTAACAACCTTAGTTGAACTGATCTTTACAATGCAATCAAAATTCACATGACACAACCTTTTATACCATAACCAACTCTTATCAACTTGTGCAATCAAACATGTCTTCTCACCGGAGTTCAAATGAAAGATGTTACCTTTAGTCTATGTATCGGTTGCAATCTCCAAACCATATTTGTTGATGATTTTGCATTTTCCATCCTTGAACTATAATTGAAATCCCTTATCCACCAACTATCCTACACTCAAAATATTATGCCTTAAACCTTTAACATAATAAAAATTATCAGTGTTATTATTACCATCCAATGATATAGTTCCTCTTCCTCTAATCATGCATGCTTTGTCATCTCCAAATCTAACCAGACCACCATCAAATTCTTGCAAAGATAGAAACTTCCTTTTATTTTCAGTTATATGATGTGAACATCCACTGTCTATTACCCATTCATCCTTGTCTTCAATTTTAGCAGCAAGGGCCTTTTCCTCATTTCAAATAACAGGTGTCGAAGCATCTTCCTTGATAGCCAAAAATACCCATTCCTTTCCACTACCAGATCCAGTAGCTGAATCTTGTGTCGGTTCATCATCAGAATCAATCACACCTTCCTCATCTGCATATTAACATGATTTGTCTTTGTTCCTCCTGTACTTATGCTTGTTCTGATAGTCATGGTTAGGCTTAAAATATCTCATAGCTTTCTTCATCTCAGGACATCTAGATGCAAAGTGACCTATCTTATTACATGCAAAACATTTAAAAGGTGATTTTCCTTCATACTTACTTCCTGTTGGACCTTTAGGTACTCTTCTAGCAAATAGGGCCTCAAGTTGCTCAAACTCATCATCTTCTTTCCTCATTTCCTCCAGTTCCTTCGCATATAAATCTTTCCAATCACTCTTGCCGGTTGATGATGCAGATGTATGAAAAGTAGATTCAGTCTTTGCAGCTCCTTAAGGACCAAATTCTTCAAGCTCAAAAGTAGATAATTTTCCAACCAAAGTATCCCTATTAACAGAAGTGTTAGCCATTGTTCTCAGCTCATTAATTGTAGTAGCCTTCATCTTGTAATTTGGTGGCAAACCTCTCAATACTTTAGAAATAATCTCTTCCATACCTTGTAATTTTTAGAATCAAGCTTAGGGGTTTCTCTCTGGAAAACAAATGCAATTGAACTATTAGTTGCCATAGGATCTTCCTCAAGTGGTTAAGCTTCTATAAAGAGTACCAACCTCTAATACCAATTGTTAGGATAACCGGTGGACAATTGAGAGGGGGGGTGAAACAATTGTCAACAGATTATAAAACTTTAAGCATACAAAACCTATTACCGGAATACATAAACCAAATACCAGAATAGCAGATATAACAATTAAGCACAAACATAAATCACAAAACAATTACCAACCATCCATAACACTGAACACCATGATTTGTACATGGAAAAATTGGTAAAGGGAAAAACCACAGTGGGAAGCCTACCCACAGTTAGATAATACTTCTACAACAAGTATGTGATACAATAAGAGGGGCCTGCACATGTAGGAAGGCCAATAGCCTATAGCACACTGCTCATCACAAAAGGAGCCTCACTGACTACAAAATAAATCTAGACTACAATTCAGAAAGATTATGAACTGCAAGAATAGCATCTCCTATGCCTGAGTACAATTTTGGTTAAGCTAAATACGAGAGGTCTTAAGCCTCTTATACAAACCCAATTTGATTGCCTATGATCGACCAAAACCTCTGCATATGATTACAACTTTATTTGCACACAGATAATCCCATAACCCATACCATGATCTACAAAGAGATCTTACATCATATTTATACCAACCTGGGACCTAAATAATTAGGTCATCCACCTAAAAGATAATACAATAAATCCATTACATAATCCCACAAACCAATGATAAACCAAGTTGGCCTAAGACTGAAACAACATAAACCAAACAATAAATCCAACCGGCAACGCATCAACCAGCGCATTACATAAACCAGTCCATAACCTATCAGAATAACACTGGACCCAAAATAGGTCACCATAAGCCAAATGAAACACCATGAACAACTGGAACATGAACATGATAACCATCAGCATCCTGATAACCTTCTAGAAGCTGCACCAATACCACTTATTAGATTCATCAAAATATCTTCATCAAAGCATTGCCGATAAAACCCTTACCGGTAACCAAAAGGCTTACTAGAACAAATGATAGCATCCAAATCATCAAATCCCGAACCAACTGAATGTGATATGCATTCCAATAGCCAGACCAAACTGAAGACAAATCTCCAGATCAACATCAAAGACCATCTGCTCTACCGAAAGTTGATAGACAACAAACCAACTAGTGTTCACATCAATGACAAACATCAATGCAACACATAATCAATTCCTCCAAATTGCCAACAATGATATCACCCCTTTGCATCTAATCTACATTGATACCCATTTCATTACTTTCTTAATCTACATTAAGAGTAGGTTCAGTATCATAATACCTTCCTTCTTTTGTTAGGGTTAGAGGGGTATTACAAAATCAACACACTAAGATATTAGGGTTACAATGCAAGATGTGCATAATATAGATGAATCAATGATATTTGGAATGCCATAAGGCTATGGAGCCGCATTAATTCTCATACAAATGTGATAAATAATGAAAATTGGGGACATAGGTCCTTAACCCAATTGATCTACCATGATGGTCTACAGATTTTCCTCTTACAATCATTTGTTTAATTTATGCAATGATACATTATTATCGATGTTGGTACACCATGCATACTTATGTAGTTACAACAATATAAGCACATCACTTTCATTAATCATTTCAGTTCCTTCCACATGTACAACAGTGCATCATTATCCACATGAAAAACAATATACACAATGCTAGTACAATGATTGTTAACACTTTCAAAGCATGCATCACTTATATCTCTATCACATTTGAATGCAACATTATACAATGAGGAGAACAATGTTCAATCAAGAGTCAGGCATAAGCATCTTAGTCAAAGTCAATCAAAAAAATTATCATGCAATCCTCCTAGGATTATAAGAAAAAAAGGCCACTCAAGAACCTCTAAAATTCATGAAAGAAAAAATAAATCAGCAAGGAGATCGTCACACAAAAAGGGAATTCCAGGACACAAAAGAGGGTCAAGTCAACACAAAAGCAACATACACTCAACAAATATCATTGTAAGCCAAATGAGGTAACACAACCTCTATTTCCAAAAGAATCCACTCACATAGACCACTAAAAGGCCAAACAAGATCTCACTCACATGGAGAAATGCATCAAACAATTGATCCTTCACCCACTCAAGAGGCTCTCTCATAGAGGTATCCATCCATCCCTGGTAGGTGCATATGATTTAGGAGATACTCTTCCTCCTCCACATGCTACTTGGGTTGTTTCATCTTGAACTCTTAAACATGCCACTCAAGGCACCAAGAAACAAGCTAACAACTAACTCACAAAGCAAACACCCACAAAACTATGCACCAACACCATCATCTTCATGGGCAACAATGTAACTAGAGATCCCAGTGAAGCAACATGGGCTTCGATACCAAATATAACACCCCACCAAGGAACCCTAGAGGATAAGAGAAAAACTACATAAGAAATGAATGGAAGTATTTTTTCCGAAGTCACAAAGTGTCATCATGCATAACGATACAAGTATAATTTTCACCTCAATGTAACATTAATCTCATTGATGATCGACAACGCACAAGCGAAAGACTAAACCCTCAAAAATCCAAATGAAAAAGGGTAAAGGTCTCCCAAACATTAATAAAAATTATAAGAGGTGTTTAGGATCATGTCATGAAAATCCCCAAAGTTACCATGTTGGATTCGTCAAACAGGACCAACCATTAGGTCTTAGGTGTCACAGATGGCCTCTGGTCAAACCCTGAATGTAAATGGACACCCCTGAAACCATCAAAACTCACATGAAACTAATCCAAGACTCCTCAAGGGGCTCCATAATGTTGTTACCTTTGCAACACATCTTAAATTGGGTCAAATTGACATCTCTAGCCCCTAAAATCATCTCTAAACCAAACAAGCAAAGTATGGGCTCCTGGGGTGAAACCAAATAACACTACTAGACACTAGTGTGATATAAGGACACTAGTTTGGTGCAGTGGTGTCCTCTACCAAAATTGGTGTCCCTAGGTCATGCTAGAGTCTTAGACACCTGCTTATTCCCTCTAGACTAATGAACTCATTTTGACATCCTTGATACGAGCATTTGTCCAAAACTAGTGAGATTCCTAGATGGGATCTATGAATCCTTAGACACACTAAACCCCCTAGTGAAGTCAAAATGATCTTATAATCCATGAATCAGGAGAAAATGGGGAAATGATGTTAAAATGGGTCAAGTCTTACGAGACAGGGCAGAGTTCTAGTGGACTTAATTTGCCACTACTCAACCCAATTCTTCCACAACGAAAACAAAGTGATACTTGGGTGTTTAACATAACTAAATTCCACAATTGGAATCCAAGAAACACACACCAAGTAGTTTCAATTAAGTTGGGATTAGCTCCAAAGGGCACAATCCAACAAGGGCTTGGTCAACATCTCATGATCACAATAGTAGATAATTCAATCTCTGATATAATAATAAAAGCATATAAATTCATTTTAATCTCCAAAACAAGTGCTCCTATGATAACATCATATTATAGCACCAAATGAAAAGCATACAAGACCATGCCTCGTGGCTGGTTCCAACACCGGCCACTAAACATACATCCATTTCTTACAATATATTACAATATTAAATTCATCTCCTCTACATGTGTTCCAAATACAAATAATCAAAGGATGAAATTCTTACTTCCAAATACATAGCTTACAACTGCAAGAATGAGAGAAAGAGAACAAGTGTTGATGAAGAAGGAATTCCCCAACCGCACACGATCCAAGTCATCAGGTCCCCAATGGTAGTTGGAAACACCACTTGACCATATGGAACCCATAGGTCCCAATCCCACCATGCTCATGGAGATAGTCACACTACTCAAATAGTCACACACTCAAGCAAGGGAGGAAAATGGGCTCACACAAGAGAAAACATGAAGTAACACTCAACATTAAAATCACAAACATCCAAGAACATAGTGCCATGTCAATAAATGAACAAGAAGAGAGTCAAAACCTTAATGCAATCCAATTACATACCAAATAAGAAAGTACTCAACAAGTACCATCAACACCAAAACATCAAGTATAATCCAATCTTGTAAACCAATCACCCAAAGGGATCACAAGGCCAAAGGCCAACAAATATGGATACCTCTAGAATCCTTCAATAAGGACAATCACATGGAAGAAAAATCCTCTACCAGATGTTTCTTGTAACTATAGGGATATGTACATAGAGAAAAAGAGCAAGGAGTGTCATCACATAGCTTGAAGGGATGGCTCATGTAGAATCAAGTAGTCCTCTCATACAGACAAGGAGACTCAATCTTGCTAGATCAACATCCTACGAATGGCCAGGCCTGCCCAACTCATCCTTAGTATTTATGAGCACTCAAGCCCATGAGAGGGGCATCTACTTTATCTTGGTTCATTTTATTAATATTTCATTATTTTTCACTTAATTACCAAAATGTTCAATTGGTTATCCTAGCGGTCCTTTTGTACCCTGACCCCCATTAGAAACCACTCATATCATTGGTCCTATTGCCTACCCTAGGCTCAATTAAATTAAAACATGAAACTCATTACAAAATACTAATATGCAAGACCATATATTACCATAATTGAGCCCAAAAATTCCAAAATACATCAAATAAACACAATATGCATTGACATATCAACATGCATCCAAAACATACTCAGTTGGCCCTAATGCCAAGAGAACCGATCCAAATCGATCCAACAATCAAGTTTGCATATATAATAATATTATTCCACATAATTTCACATTACAAACATGAAATTCATAATTTTATTAAAAGGCCAAATTGACCAAAAACTAGTCATGGAGGCCATCCACCATTGATGGACCTCCAAAAAGATCAAGTTTTCAATCTTAACCAATCAAAATTATGTAAAAATTCATTGATCCATAGGTGAAAAGAATCCCCAAAATACAATAAAATCTACAATCTGGGCATCTAATAAAAATTAGGTATAGTTTCCTTTTGTAAAACTATGTTTTCAAAAGCCAAATTCATAAAAATTCACTTCTTTACTAAAATTCAAAATTCGAAATTTAAATTGGGAAGAGCATCTAAATTCATTTTATAACTAATAGCAACAATAATCACACAATTAATCTTTCAGGATTCAGCACTTAACATTTGCCGTGTTGATAAAAATCTAATGGTAGGAGGAGTAGCAAGTGGTAATGGGAGAATTCAAAATTCAAATTCTCTGAAAGGTGGGAACTCTGGTTCCAATGGTGGGAGCAGCCAGATCGAAGGAGCTGGTCCCATGGGAGAGAATGACAAGCCTCCAGATATTCCGAAGGCTGTTGACATTCCGCAGACTGATGGTACTCTGCCAGAGAAGAAAGAGGGTTCTAGGTTTTCAGGGGAGGGATTCAGTGGGGAGTCCAACCCACGTGATGAGACCTTGGAAAACGGAAATGAACCTAGAAAATGGTCATCCCTTTTTGGAACAAAACCATTTGGTAAATCCTCTTTACCTCATGTCAAGAATATTTGTGATCCATCCAGTGGAAAGTTTGCTATTTCTATCCCTAATCTGGTTCTGGATAATAATATAAATAGTATGTCGAACTCCTTGGTAGGCAAATTTATGGGTTTGCGTCCAAACATCGAAGTTGTAAGGGCTTACATCAAGCAAAAATGGGCTCTGAAGGGTAATGTTAAAATCTCAGCTTTGCCTAAAGGCCTCCTGTCTTTTACATTCTTGTGTGAAGAAGATAAACTAAGGATAATTTGTGGAAGTCCTTGGATGGTAGGAAACATAGCCTTGGTTCTTCGGAAATGGCATCCGAACTTGAACATGAATGACTCCCTCTTGGCACAAGTTCCAGTATGGGTAAAGTTACCAGGTCTGCCTCTTGAATATTGGGCAGAAAGTATCTTCCTAGATATTGCAAGCTCCTTTGGTGAACTCCTCTCTATAGACCCAGTCACAGCTTCAAAAAGGAGACTAACTCATACTAGGTTTTGTGTAGGGATAGCCCATGATGCAGGCATGCCAGAACAGATAGATATAGTGTCAAAGTTGGGGACATGAAAACAACAAATAGAATATGAATCTATCCCCTTTTCCTACTTCCATTGTAATAAAGTTGGTCACAGGGAAAAATCTTGTCCTATCAAGACGAAAGGAGAGCTCAAGCAGACTAAACCCTCGGTTGAAAGTAAAAAGGTTCCATAAAAAAAAAAGGTATGGCAAGTTAAAAACTGAGAGAATAAGGAAGTTGACTTTATTGACAACAATTGTTTTGAACTATTGGGGGAAAATAAGGAAGTTTTCACAACCTCTGCCTCCAATCCTCCAACTCAAGAAGAATTGAGAAATGAGCCAACCAAGGTAAACAACTCTATGACAGAGCAGATCCGAACAGAGGAAGTGAAAGAATAGTTTGAAACTTCAAAAGACACAGCTAGAGTGCTAATTGCTGATACTTATGCTAGTAAGGAAATGCAAAAGAAAGAGGATCAACTTGAGGAAGGGGAGATCCCTAGCTCCCAAGAAGAAAAGACAGATTCTTTCCCACTCATGATAAGTTCTGAAAAGCAAGAAGCCCAAAAATGTGCTATACTGGGTATAAACCTTATGGATTCAGATCAGAACTCAAAAATAGTAAATAGTGTCTCACATGATTCTAGATTCCCTAAATGGGGCGATAAAGATGAAATATCCAGAATCCTCAGTAATCCGGAAGCGGCTCTTGAGAAAGAAGCTGACTGGAAAATACCAAAAAACAAGAACAAGAAAGGATCCACTCCCTCGACTTCTCAACTAAGGAAATCCAACAGAATAGCTCAAGTAGATGTTGGGTATATCTCCTCTTCCCCAAGATGACCTTCTAACCATAAAGTCAGAGACAACGAGGCCAGTAAGAACATTGCAGATGGGACCTAGAAGACTCTTAAGGAGTTAGGAATCAGTAAGTAACTATGAAGATTATCTATTGGATTATAAGGGGACTTAACAATCCTCATAAACATTATATCATTAGGAATATGATAAGGGATAGAAAACCTAATGTTTTTCTTATTCAAGAGACCAAAATGAGTAGAGAAAAAGTTGAATCTTTGAATTTTTTTTGAAAATGGGAGTATCGGTGGTGGTAGTTCGGAAGGTGCTTCGGGAGGTATAGCTACCATTTGGAATCTTAATAGTGTCAAAAGCCATGTTCTTATTTGAGAATTTTTTTTCTCTTGCATCAGATTTGAGCATTTAAAAGATGGAACATCTTGGGTCCTCACCAATATTTATGCACCCAACACCTTGAAAGCCAGAAACTCCTTCTAGAAAAAACTTAAAGAAGTTAGGGACAGTTTCAAAAATCTTAGTTGGTTGGTCATGGGAGACTTTAATACTCCTTTGAGAGAAGAGGAGAAATTTGGTGGAAGCCCCTCTCAGTTGGAAAGTAGGTTGGCCCTTATGGACTTTATAAATACTTAGGCTCTCAGTGATGTGGAGATACAGGGATGCAATTACACATGGACTAATAGGAGAACTGGTAATGATCTTATCCAAGTTTGCCTTGACAGGGCTCTTATCTCCGATGAATGGTACAGACATTATTTATACTCCTTGTGTTGGGACTCATTAAATTTGAGTGAATTTGAGAGGCCCATTTCAAAAAAATTCTTTGCATTTCCAAATGATCATAAAATGAGTCAATTTGAATGGCCTAGTTAGAGAGAGGGTAAAATGGAGCCAGTTGATTTTTGAAGGGTAAGGCTTGGGAATTGTGTCCTACACCTTTCATTTGGCCTATGCAGTGATGTGAAACTTTTAGATTTCAGTTTGGATCAGTTTATCAGGTACCCATTTCAAGGGGTGAGCTCAAAGTGTATGTTAGGTGTAAATGCAAATTTTATTGAGTAGCCTACTTTGAGCTCCTATATCTTTTGCCCTGTTGATTGTCATGAAGAATTTAAAAATGGATTCAATTCTATACATAAATATGAGTTAGCATGAAAAATTTCAAGTCCTTATGAATCCATTTGCTTAGTTTGCCAACCTCAATCTGTTTGCAGTTTGTATGGTTTGACAAGTCCCTATTTCAGCTGCTAGTCGGAGCGTTGTTTTGCACAAGTGTAAAAGTTGCTTCAGTAAGTGTCATGACAAAATGTTTGTTCCAAGCTATTGTTGGTATAAATGAAAAGCTATGTTTCCAGTTTCAAGCTCTTGCCAATCTGTTTGATCAGTTTTCAAAAGGGTTTCTTGAGCCATCTGTTTCAGCGATCCGTACTTTCATTGCTATATCAGTAGATTGTGGCTATTTTCATGAGTGCACCATTTGCACCTAGTTAGACTTTTGGTCGAACTGAGAATTCTAAGTTTTGATATGTACTTTAAGGAACCTATGTTTCATATTTGAGGGTCTACGGAGATCGTTTGATATTTTTAAGAAAGGCATCATGAGTTGCCTGCGCATTGAGCTCATCAGGTCCACAGTGCCGACAAAGCCAGTTGGTCATTTTTGACCATTAATATCTCTTTGCTAGGGATTCATCTTGAAAAACCGCTTGGCAGAGTTCATGCTTGTATATCAAAGTACATGCCTGTCAGATGGCAAGGTCCAGAAAGGTGTTTTGACCGGTTTGAAAATTACGTCTTCGCGATTAAATGTGAAAAATGTGGCGCAAGTGCCTTAAAGTTGCAAAATTCAGTTGGATGAATCAAAAATGGTGTTGATTGATTCCAAAGGTATTTTTAAGGTTCCTGAGGCATTTCGAAGGTCAGTTGCATGAAAACAAAAAAAAAATTAGTCGGACCCACTTTGGGGCCCAACCTGGCTCATGCCCGTGCATTAAATTTTATGGTGAACTGTTCTTACTTCACGGCAATGCAACTTTCCATGCCTTGGTCTTCACATCACCATCATCATTCTTCAAATGCTTCTACCTCTCATGACAGTAATAGTGATATGATTAAATTTTACTCTGGAGTAATTTTGTTGCAGGAAATATTTGAGATTTTGGTATTGATAGGATGACAGTTTCATCTTATGCACTACGGGAGGGGATGATTGTAGACACTTTAGAGAAATCATTAAATGAGTATGTTTGTGCCCCTAAAATCAGGTGAAGTTCAGTCGTCAGTCTTGCACATAGATTTAACAACAAGAAAAAGATGAAATATCACATGCATTTTGTTCAATTAGCAAAGGAAGCTTAAAGAAAATGTCACCAAGACTGCAAAACCTGATGAGGCTGAGCAAACACCAAGTCAAGGAAAGCAGAAAGAAGCACCTAAGGCAGCAAGAGGTGAGGAACCTAAGCAATTTCAAAGTAAAAGGAAGAGAAAAAGGGCCATTCTCACATGCCTTCCCCTCCACGTGATGGCTGTTATAAGATTATACAGAAACTCTTATTCAAATTGCATTGTCCAACAAACCTTCTACGTGTAGTGGAGTTTAGAAAATGCAGAAACATTCCAGCAAATACAATGGCAGGTGTCCTCCCTTTGCATGGCAGTTTGAAAAAAGTTAAATTAGAAGCTCAACGCACCTCTTTCCAAAGACTCCCCTATGTGGAATGAAATGGTGTTTGGAAAGTTGTGTTGAAGCCTCAAGAAAATGCAAACAACAGGTCTGGGGCCTCCCTCTTCCCACGCTAATGTACGAGCCCATTAAAATTCTTAAGGCACATGCAAATGGCAGCATCCTCCTTCCTGTCACATGATGGCTGAAGTTGAAGGGATGCAACTTTTATAGAAATGCAAATTGCAGATGTAAAGTGTGAGTGGTAAATGCCCTGCGTGGATGAAGTGGACAAAGCCATTAAACCTCTACAAATGCACTTGGCAGATGTAAACCCAAGTGTCGTGACCTTTGCCAGCATCCTCTCTGGCGCAGTGGTGAAGGGAGATTTAAAATTTCAATCAAATGCAAAGGCAGCCATGAAAAGTCTCAGGTAAAACCTTCAAAATTGCAGTCCCAGGCAAAACACATTATCCCACATTCACTGGGCAAAGGAGTATTGTGGTATTTATAACTAAAACTCCACCCATCTATAATGTCAAAGCCTCAAGAGGCTTTTGATGGATGGTGTTGGTTGGGCCCAAGTGGACCTGATGCACACGAGCATGCTTCCCGAGGTGACCAAGGAGGTTGAGTGGCGACCAGGTGGACCCCATGCAAGCACAGATCCCGAGGCATGTGAGTTTTGCAGAGAAAGGGTAGCTTAAAGAGTGAGCAGGTTCCATGAAGATTGACGATCGGCGTTGATTCGCAAGCCAAAGATGCATGTCGGTTAAACCCTGCGAAATGGCAAAAAGCTCAGGCAAAATGGCGAATTGTTAAAAACCCTCCAAGTTCAGGAGATCCAATGGTCGACGTGAATTCGCGAAAGGGAGATGATCGTCGGTTAAGCTTCACGAAATGGGGAAGGGTTAAAGAGCATGCAGATTCAAGATGATCCAACGACATGCGTGATTTCAGAGCCCGAAGATGCATGTTCATTACCCATTGCGAAACTGTGAAAGATGACGTGGTTGTCCAGGTGGAGGTCCAACTCGCGGGTCCCGCTGACATGGCAATGAAGTGGCAATGATGGGGCAGACAGGTGGCATACATGTGGCAGTGATGTGGCAGACACGTGGTGGATTGCTGAGGTGTCATCTGAGGTGGCGCCTAGTGGACCCCATCAGCCAATCGAAGACTACCACGTGGCGGGGGATCAGGTCAAAAATCAGAGAAAAATCAAAGTTAAAATCAAGTTAAATATATAGTTGAAAACTATATAAGAAATTGAAAAATTTAAATGATGTGCACATATGAAGGATTTAATTCGCCCAGAGGTCCATTTTTGCCCAAAATACCAAGTATCATATATCATCGGAAAGCTCTCAAGATGAGGAATGTAGTTATGGAGTTAATTTTAAAAAATTTGGGATATTTTGAGAGCATTTTCCATGGGAAAGAGGAAGAAAATGAATTTCAGTTGAAAGAAAAGACACTTGGCATGTTTTGCAAATTCTGATCTTTTTCCCTCTCCTTCTTATTCCCATTTTCTTCTCATTGTAAGGGTTCCAAAATTTTGGAGGAAGTGCTCCAGATTTCATGACTTCCAATTTTGAGTTCTCTTCGAAACTGTACAGGGCAATGTCCTTTTCCATAGAATAGAGTATGATTCATGCTATAGGTGTTATTTGTTGCAGGTTCTTGTGTATGTAAGGCATTCACAAATTCATATAGAATTTGTCTCTGAAATGTATCTTCATTTTATTCAAATCCGATTCTTAAGGAGGATCAAGTTTGTCATGATCAGTTGTGTTTGTGAGTGTAATGCTTGTTTGTAGGTAATCTTCAAGGAAGATTTTAAACTCTGTGAGAAAACATTAATAAAATAGAGTTCATGTTTCTGGATCTAATATTTTCTGTGGATAAGCTTAGTAATGCATTTATGCAAGGCATTAATGCAGGAATATTTCATGATAAAGAGGGATTTGCAATGAGTGTTTTCATTTGTAGTTTGATGTATGACTCTGTTGCCCTTGGATAAGGCACTGATCTTGTAGATTTTGGGGTTTTCTCAGAGATTTAAAATCAAATCAGAATATCTACCTTTATTTTATGTTCTGAGGGAATGTGTCATCCATCTCATGCTTCAACTTAGTTGAGATGTCAATGTGGATCTAGACCATCTATAGTAACCTCCTAGTTGTTAAGCCTTGTGAGATCTATTTGTTTTTGTTGATGTTGTCATAGGTGTGTAATAGGCCTGATTAAATGCATCAAAGGTATACCCACCTAGGTTTTGCAGAGCCTGAAGAGTAGAAGGATTTAGATCCTTGTCATGTTGTCCAAGCCTTGAGGTTTTTCATAGATTGAATTAGCTACTTCATAGATCAATTGTAGGTGTACTTGGGTTAATCATTTTTTATGAACAACACCTTGTCTGCCCATATCAGGGTTGGGTCAGATCATTTTTCCATCACCTTCATTGCTGACCCAATTAATAGAAGAAGACATTTTCCTTTCAGATTTGAAAAAATGTGGACTCATCACCCAGAAATCACTCGTAATATTCAGAATTGGTGGAATATCCAAGTTGAGGGAACTGCTATGTACAAAGTTGTAAAGAAACTTAAAAGTGTAAAGGAAAATATAAGACTCCGGAATAAATCCAGCTTTGGGAACATTTTTTAGGCCAAAGGCAAATTCTAGGATGACCTCAAGAAAATACAGGTCCAAATTCAGAAGGATGGCTTTAGTACTGTGTCTATTGCTGAAGAAAATGAGACCCTTAAAAAATACCATGAAATCATTGCTAAAGAGGAAAGTTTTTGGAAGCAGAGATCAAGATGCATTTGGCTAAAGGAAGGAGATAGGAATACAAGATTTTTTCATATGTCTACGATCAAACATAAAGTGGAAAACAGGATAACTAAATTGACAGTGGACAATGGGGAGCTGGTCAAGGAGGAAGAAATTAGGATTGAATCTAAAAGGTACTTTTCGGAACTTCTCAAGAGGGATCACAGGTTGGATACTGATGCTCAATCTTCTTTTCTTCAAAATATTCCTTGTCTTATTGATGAGCAGATGAATGTCTCTCTTTCTTCCATTCCTTCAATTTTGGAAATCAAAAATGTTGTTTTTTCTTTTGATGGTAATAAAGCCCCCGGACCAGATGGTTTTCCCATGTTCTTCTTCCAAGAATTCTAGGACATTGTCGGGAAAGATGTTTCCAACAGGGTCAAGGAATTTTTTGAGGCCAGAAGAATTTTGAAGGAAATTAATGGCACCTTCATTGCTCTTATTCCAAAAACCCAAGGTGCTGACTCCGTGGACAAGTTTAGACCTATCAGCCTATGTAATTCTTTTTATAAAATCATCTCCAAGGTTCTTACTACTAGAATTCTGACTATCCTTCCTTCTTTGATTAATCATCAGCAAAATGGTTTTGTTCCAAGTAGACAAATTATCAACTCCATTATTACTATTCATGAGAATATTCACTCTCTTGTTAAGGCTAAGAAATAGGGTCTCATCCTCAAGCTTGATCTCTCTAAGGCCTATGACCGAGTTGACTATGTTAGGATTCCCACAGATACTAAGAGGGGGGGGGTGAATCAGTATCTAACTGGTATGAGCAATTTCTTAACTTAAAACATGTAGAACATATTAGAATAGTGTACCGGTAAGTAGAAAATAATGCAATAAATAGAGATAGAAATAACCACATGAAAAACACACCATAACACAAGGATTTAACGAGGAAACCCGATGTGAGAAAAACCTTGGTGGGATTTGTGACCCACAATATTCACTTACTGGCCAATAAGAGAATATTACTGCTACAAGAGGGGCCTGCACATGTAGGAAGGCGAACTGCCTAGAGCTCACTGCTCAAATACAAAATAGGAAGTCTCACTGACTTACAAAATGGATTATATAAATCCAGTGTCTTGTACTTCTTCAAAATAGCATCTATAATGCCAGATCCAGTATCGGTTTCTGCTCTGCTTCTTACATAAACCCTTAACCTATAATTTGCATAATAGGTCTGCCTTATTTCACCTAATTACATTCCTCTTACTTACACAAAATGTTCTACAATGATCTCTCTTATATAAGAGTCATTTTACAATTTGCCAAGTTGACTTACAATGATTTTACAAATAATAAACAAAATATATTACAACAAAAATCCTGTCGGCCTCTGTGCCGGTATGCTACCTTTCACTGCCAGTGCTGGTGATCTGAGTGTCGGTGTAGAGTCTGATCTTGCTAGTGCCAGTGGAATGCCTTGCTGGTGTCATAGGATTGTAAGGTTGCCATCAATGACAAAACCTTCAATCACCTACAATGTCTCATTGGAGTGTGCATATGCCAACAATCTCCCCCTTTGGCATTGATGGCAACACTCGTGAGAAAATTTCAAAAGTGTATTCAAAACTTGTAATCCAAAAATGTGTACCAAAAATATATGAGCTCCCCTTGAGCAGATAAGTCTTTTGCAGATTATTTTCTATTATTTTCTCATACTACTACTCCCCCTTTGGCATCAATGACAAAGGTTGTCAAGGTGTCAATAGAGTTGTAGTTTGTCTATCTCAACCTTGTAACTAGGTAGTTACAATTTGAAAAAGATCCGCCAAAACCAAATTTATGCTTTCCATAAACTTCTTACTATCTTTTATTGCTGCCTCTGTTCTTTGAACTGTACCGGTGAGGTGCTACATATGCTCTGCCGATGTTTTCTGTCCTTGTACTAATGCCTCAAATATTTCCTTTCTCAAGGATGCTAGATAGTCTAGTCTTGGACTTAGTCTTAGTCTCAGATTTTTGGCCTTGTTTATTATTCTGTCCTTTTCTCTCTCTAGCTTCAGTAATTCCTCAAAACTAGTTATCTTTTGTTCAAAAACTGATAATGTATCAGGTGAATTAACAAAATTGTCTACAAGTTTATTTATTTCTTCTTGTACCTTGCTCATTTTCTTATCTATGTCAATTGTTAAGAAGTTTGTCTTGCAAGTATCTTTGTATAGAGTTTTAAATTCCTTCAATGAGGTGCATAGTTCTGGTAGAAGTGTGTCAAATTCCCTAGTACACTTCTTTATTTGATCCTCAAAGAATTTTTGTTTTTCAAATTCCAACCTATCTTTAAATGCATGTTCCTTTATTTGCTCAACTGTCACTGTGTTGTCAGTAATATACTTTGACAAAGTGTCAAGTTGACTCAAAGAATCCTTATTATCTATGTTGCATTTTGGAGCTATCATCTTCAAAATTGGGATTGTGTCATCTATAGCTTTATAAGCTTGTGAACTACAATCAGTTATTTTCTTTAAGGAGTCCAAAAGAACTTTAGTTACATTGGTTGATTTATAACCTATTGAGGAGGAACCAACATTCTGAATTCCGCTGATGGAGGAAGTAACCATGCTTGTAGTGACCTCTGGTAGGTCAATCTTTGTTTCCATTTCCTTAAGCAAGGGTTTTTGTTTCTCTCCTATTGCCAGTGGCAATGTTTCCACATGAACCTGTTGCTGTTCTAGAGCCTGTTGCTTTTCTTGTCTATCTGTCTGTTGATCTATTTCAGTCTCTATTTTCCCATCTACCATTTTACCTTTAGTGTTAACAATGTTGTCAGCTACTGGTGGCTCACTAGCCATGTCAGTCTTACCGATTATGTCCTTGTCTATCACAATGTTGACCTTTTGAGTATCAACATCCACTGTGTATAGTACCTCAGGATTAGGACTAGTATCCTCTTGTGATACATCCATACTATCATCTACCGGTTGGTCTTCTGTTGTTGTTACTGGTGGAGTAATCAGAGGTAGTGGGGATAAGTTATCTTTTATTTTGATACTAGGAGGTCCACCAACCTTTCCTTTACCCTTATCTTTGTCCTTTTGATAAACTTTGATAGGCTTGGGGTTCCTATATTCTTCCTTCTTTTCCTTCTCCACAAGGAATATATCCCATCCATTTTTTGTTTCTTCTGTTACCTCATTTACTCTTCCTGCCATTAGTGCAATATGTCGGTGTGCAGTAGAGAATACTAACCAATTTGCCTTTGCAATTAGATCATCTATTTCTTTTGGAGAGTTGACTGGGTAGACAACAAGTAATTTTTCAATTTTGATTTTCTTGTCAAGTTCTACAACAGATTGTCTTCTTGCTTCTAGTCTCTTGAATAATTCATCTGGTAGTTCATCTACAACTTGCATCAAAAACTTCTTACAGATATCCAGGTGTAAAATGACACTGTTTTCAACTTGCTCTTTCTCATCTGTTGATAGTGTATCATATAATTTTTCTATGTTCTTGATATTTCCTTCTTCTATGATTTCATCCAACAGTTTGTCAATCGGAGAAATATTATGTTGAGTCCTTTTCTTCTTAGGTGTTAGCTTTTTCTTTGGGGTTGTCTTCTTTACCGAAGACCTCACTACCTGTTGTTTTTGTCTAGTTCTTCTAGGTGAGGGTGTGGATACCGGTGAAGGTTGTATTTTCCTTACAACTCTTTTAAATTCAGTTGGCTTGTCACTCTCTGAAGAAGTTGCTACCGGTGATAGGTGAGTTTCTGGTTGTTGTGCCTGTAACTCATCTTCAGTGATATCGGTTTGTTTCAGTACATCTTCTTTTATAGCCTTGGCCTGCCTTGAACCTCTTCTCATAGTTGCTTCTACTTTCTTTACTCTCTTCTTAGATTGAATTTGGCTTTCAATGGTCTCAGCACTACCAAATACTTCTTCCTTAGGTTCATTTGGTGCTTCTAGAAGAGCTTTAGCATATGTTTCAATCATGTGGTCATCAATCTCATAGCCCATTTCAGTAACCCAAATTGTTCTTGGGATAACTGCTTTCATCCAGATCTCATCCTTTTTAATCACAAAACATATATCATCTTTGTATTTGTTAACAATTTCTTGTGACAGTCTGATTCTTTTGTTCATTCTGGCCTTTAGTTCTTGAAAATACTCATCAATATTCTTTTCCTTTTTTTCACCCATGTTGTTGAATAAGTATGATAATTGTTTCCCTACCGATATGTCAAATCCAAGGTTCTTGTTGCCTATATCGGGCACCTGTTTGGTTATATGTAGCATTAAGCATACAAGTAAATTACCAAATCTAAAAGTTACTTTCTTATCCTTCTTGATCTTCCCTAAATTGTCAATCAATTCATCCTTTAGCCATTCACATACATCAATTTTCACATTTTCTTTTACCATATCATGTGCACTTTTTATGCATAAATTGGAAATTGAGTTAAGTCTATTTGCATGAGTTGCTTTGTATCCTAAAATCATGCTAACAAATCTCATATTTATGTCAGTCACATCATTAACCCTTAGAGACCTTCTGTCAGATGTTGCACCAGTTAGGTTCATTACCAGGTCATTTGAGACCTTCTTTATTTTGTCTGGTCTGCTACCAGTGGAGGCTAACCCTGTTATAGCTTTCACTGCTTCCTTGGTAATTTTATGGACGGATTCAAGCCAAAAGAATGCACCATGTACTCTACTTAACACTATCCTAATAACTTCCTTGGGGAAATCCGGAATGTTGAGGATCTCAGTGAATCCTAGGGTTTCAATAATTTGGTGTTCAGGTTTTACTTTACTGGAATCATCACAGATAACAAATTTGTACATGTTCTTGATTTCTTCATCTCCTAATTCTTCTATATGGCAATGGATATAGATTCTAGGGTCTTCTGCATAAACAACTCCTTTGGGAATTTGGGAAAAAGAACCTACATTGTCATCCTTTTTAGCTATCTCAGGAACTAGCTGAAATACGGGCCTAGGTCATTTGATTACCTCGACTACAATAGGGTTTTCTATGAATTCAGGTACAGAGGAGGATGCCATGATTATAAATACCTTTTTCTGCCTTAGGAAGGATTGATTGTTGAAGTGCTTTGCCTCTTTGCTCGAAATGCCTTAGCTCTGGAGATTTCGCGCTCTTCGAATGTTTGAATGATCGGTGAAGTAAAATGGAGCCAAAAACATTAATTTATAATGTCAATTTGCCAACTACCACATTTAATGCATGCTAGTTAACTAATCACTTAGCTTTGTCTACCGGTATAGAAGTAATTTCAACTTCTCACCATCAACCGAGGGAATAATAGCATATGTCTCATTGATTGCCAAACCCTCAAGGAAATTTTCTTCAATTTGATGAAGAGACTCCTACCGGTGGAGTGCTACTCTCTTCTGCTGATGGAGTGTTACTTGGTTCTACTGGTGGAGGATTATTCCTATCCACATTCAATTCTGATTTCCTGATCCATTGTTTTGAAAATTCTTGCTTAACCTCTTCAATTTTTTCTTTACCTTTTAAACTAGGACCTTTGTTGTCTATCGACGATCCTTTACTTCTACAAAATTTAGCAATATGCCCAATTTTGTTACATGCATAGCAAGTCACATTATTCTTCTGGATAACTTTCCCACAACCTATCCCAGTTTGTGTTTTGCATTGATTAGATAAGTGTCCAAATCTTCCACAAACATAACATCTCATATTCATTCTGCAATTCTTAGAGTTATGACCAACTTTGTTGCATTTTGAACATTGACTGGTGGGGGTGTTGATATTCTAATAATTTCTAGTTCTACATTGATTTTCTCTATGACCATACTTGTTACAGTTAAAGCATTTTCTATTAAATTTATAAGCAGTAGGTTGTCTTACCAGTTTGCTATGATCCTGTGTGTTTGCAGTACCGAAGCTTTCACCAACTTCAAAGCCAATTCCACAAGTGTCACCTTTAGGTTTTTGATTCTTCAGAAAGTTACCAAGTTCTTCTGAGCTTTTCTTGAATTTCTCTTTATGTTGATTTGCAGTATCTAGTTCTCTTTCTAAGACTTCTTTCTACCTCATCAGTTCATTTGAGTCATTTTGTGTGTGCATCAGATCTGTCTTTAACAAATCATTTTCATATCTGAGTCTTGTGTTTTCATTTGCAGCATCACTTAGTCTTCTAGTCAAATCTTCTTCATTCTTCTTTCTATCTTCAATTTATTTACAGAATCTCATAGTCATATCCTGCATCTCATTCTTTGTTGTCATGTTCTCTTGTTTCAGCTTGTTTATCATATCATTAAGAGTTTCTTTTTCATCATTCTCATTTTGCATCTTTTCACAAAGTTCTCTTCTCTTGTTTCTCAAAATAGTAAGATTTTCTTGAAGTGCTTGAACAATGTCCTGAGCAGCCTTTAGATCATCTTCAAGTTTGATATTTTTCAATTTTTCTGCATCATAGTCTGAGAGAGCTCCTTCAAGTTGCTTCATCAAGTTTTCCATCTCTACCGGTGTTAAGATCTTCCTCAAGTTGTTAGGCTTCTGAAAATAGAGGACCAAGCTCTGATACCAATTGTTAGGATTCCCACAGATACTGAGAGGGGGGGTGAATCGGTATCTAACCGGTATGAGCAATTTCTTAACTTAAAACATGTAGAACATATTAGAACAGTGTACCGGTAAGCAGAAAATAATGCAATAAATAGAGATAGAAACAACCACATGAAAAACACACCATAACACAAGGATTTAATGAGGAAACCCAATGTGGGCAAAACCTTGGTGGGATTTGTGACCCACAATATTCACTTACTGGCCAATAAGAGAATATTACTGCTACAATAGGGGCCTGCACATGCAGGAAGGCCAACTACCTAGAGCTCACTGCTCAAATACAAAATAGGAAGTCTCACTGACTTACAAAATGGATTATATAAATCCAGTGTCTTGTACTGCTTCAAAATAGCATCTATAATGCCAGATCCAGTACCGGTTTCTACTCTGATTCTTACATAAACCCTTAACCTATAATTCACATAATAGGTCTGCCTTATTTCACCTAATTACATTCCTCTTACTTACACAAAATGTTCTACAATGATCTCTCTTATATAAGAGTCATTTTACAACTTGCCAAGTTGGCTTACAATGATTTTACAAATAATAAACACAATATATTACAACAAAAATCCTGTCGACCTCTGTACCAGTATGCTACCTTTCACTGTCGGTGCTGGTGATCTGAGTGCCAGTGTAAAGTTTGATCTTGCTAGTGTCGGTGGAATGCCTTGTCGATGTCATAGGATTGTAAGGTTGCCATCAATGACAAAACCTTCAATCACCTACAATGTCTCATTCGAGTGTGCATATGCCAACAAACTGGTCTTTTCTTGTGAAGGTTCTTGTGGCTTATAGTTTTTCTACCAAATGTGTTGACCTCTTCAATCAACTTATTACCTCAGCCTCTTTTGTTGTTCTTGTCAATGGCTCCCCTTCCCCCTTTTTCAAGCATCTAGAGGACTGAGGCAAGGGGATCCCATCTCCCCTATCCTCTTCATTATTATGGCTGAATGTTTTGGAAGGTCTATGGAAAATATGGTTATGCAAGGTTATTTTAAGGGACTTCAACCTTCTTCAGCTAATCTTATCTTCTCCCACCAATAGTTTGTGGATGATGCCATTGTCATGGGGGAATCAAGTATTTCTGAAGCTAGAACCTTGAAGGACACTCTTTGTAAGTTTGCCTCTGCTTCTGGTCAGCTCATTAATTGGGTCAAAAGCGAATTTTTTTCATCAATACTCCAGATAGAAGACAACAGAGAATCAACAAAATCCTGGAATGTCGGATTGCTGATCTTCCTACCACTTATCTTGGCCTCCCTTTGGGAATTGTGCCTCCTAATTCTTTCTGGAGCTCTCTAGTGGACAAATTTCACAAAAAGTTAGCTGGCTAGAAAGGTGCCCTTTTAAGTTAGGCTAGAAAGCTTCAAATTCTAAAAGCTTCACTTCAAAGCATACCTATCTATGCCCTAAGCCTTTCCAGAATTCCTGTTAAGTATGTTGATGCAATTGAGAAAATTCAAAGAAAATTTCTATGGTCAGGGGTTGAGGACAAGAAAAGAATGTCTCTTGTGGCTTGGGAATAGGTATGTAGACCAAAAAGTAAAGGAGGTTTGGGACTGAGAAGAATCTGGACCTTAAATGAAGCTCTCCTCTCCAAACAGGTTTGGAGAATGTTCCACTCAAATAATGAATGGTGTAAAATCTGGTGAAGTAAGTACTCTCTTTTGTCCTCCTCTCTTTCCTCTTTTATCAATTCTGAAATCAGCATTAATGGGTCCCACATCTGGAATCATGCCTCTAAGTGCAAAGATAGCATTGCTAAAGGGGTTACTTGGAAAGTAGGCAATGGTAGGAAATTTAAATTCTGGGTAGACCCCTGGCTTTTTGATAAACCTTTGACTGATATCCTAAAATGGGCCCCCTATGCCTCCTCCTATATTAGATCTTTTGGTCCTCTAGTTGAAGGGTATTGGATAGGCAATAATTGGCAGAATATTGAAAGCATCCATCCAAGCCTCATTAAGCTTAAGAACCATCTATCTTTGGTCTGGTTGAATAAAGAGAAGACTCCCTCATTTGGAAATACGAACCCAAAGGTATCAATACTGTCTCTTCAATATATGGTGTTCTTTCCCCCGCCCCTCCTGATAATCCATTTTGGTCTAAAGCTTGGATAAATGGTCTAACCCCCAAAATCAACTTTTTTCTATTGGACTATTCTTCAAAATAAAATCTTTACCTTAGATAACCTCAAGGGTAGAGGATTTGCCTTTCCTAATATATGTGCTCTTTTTCTTAAGGAGGAAGAGTCAGTGGACCATCTAGCTATCCATTGTTCCTATTCTGCTTCGATCTGGGAAAGATTTCTTAAGAGTTTTAGCATTGATTGGGTGTTTCCTGATACTATCAGTGAGTTGTTCTACTCCTGGAACTACCATTGGTCTAACTCCTTTTTAAGATCTATGTGGCAGCTATCACTCCCTCACATTCTATGGGGACTATGGAAAGAAAGAAACAATCGTATCTTTAGGGACACCAATCTTACTCAAGATATTGTGTTCCAGAAAATTCAATGGGCGATTATGGAGAACATTGGGACCATTGGGGGCCCCTGTTTTTGACCTAACCTCTGGAATCTCACATTTTAAGTTCCTGGAATTTGAAGAATGTTGGCAGTTCTGATCCTAAGCAAAACAAAAGACTTGAAGCAAGGTGTCAAACTCCCCCTCATGGTTGGTTCAAAGTCAATTTTGATGGTGTTGCAAAAGGTAATTCAGGCCCTGTGGGATGTGGAGCTATTCTTAGAGATGACAAAGGTATATGCAATGAATTGATTGATGTTCCAATAGGAAGTCAAACAAATCACAAAGAAGAAGCTATGGCAGCACTCCAAGGTATTCTTCTCACAAAAAGATGGATTTTCCCCTACATATGGATTGAAGGGGACTCAAACAACATCATCAAATGCCTCAAGGGGACCTCTAAGCCTTCATGGTCTATTAATAAAATTATAAAAGCAGCTAAAGACCTCATCAACACTTTTGAGAAAAGCTACATATCTCATATCTACCGTGAAGCTAATGGGTTTGCTGATTGGGCAGCCAAGGTGGTCAATCAAGATGGAATGATTACTTGGTAGGGTGAACAAGGCCTCCTTGAGGATGTAAGATTAATCATTTTCAAGGACTGATATCATAGAATCCCAAAGATTTTTTATGTACAAACTAATAATGAAACGGATTAAAAGGAGTGCTTTGAGCAATTATAATATTGTCAGCACCATTTATTATAACACTTAATCAATCACTTCCCACGCTTTCTAGGTAAATATTGTAGCTCCAAGAAACTTTCAGTCTAAAGTTCTCTGCAAGTCTCGACATTCTTCTCTAAATAGAAAAAATATGGGTGGAAACAGACGCCGATACGAGCCTAGCAGCTACAAGGAATAAAAGAAAAAGGAGGTGGTCTAGAACATAATACAGAAGGATGGTTTTTCTAAATTTATGGAGAGGCTTCATGGATGGGATGCCACAATCACCAATTTCTTTTGTAAAAATTGGAGAAAGGGAATTTTGAAGATGGGAGACCAGTCTATTGTCATAGATAAAGACCTTATTGCCCAGGCCATGGGGCTCTAAAGGGAAGGAAGCAACTACTATAGGGATAGAAAAGTGAGCAAGGAGGCCATTGAAAGATATCCAGAAACTAAAAAAGGAGAAAAAATGCTTGGTGAAGCTAAGTAAAACTTACTATCCCTCTAGGGCTTTTGCCAAACCATGGAGGGAGGTCCTTTTTGTTATAATGCATTATATTACTTTAGATGGTAGATTCACTAAAGTATACGGCTACCATTTTGTTTTGCTGAATCATTTTAGGCATGACAAGAAGGTTAACATTCCATATTTTCTGTTATGTTCTATGAATGCCACCATAAAAACCTATAAAGAGAACCCTACGGGGGACACTGCCATGCATCAAGGTTTAATGTTCCTTATTTATGACCATCTCATGGCTAACCAAATAGCCCGCCCACAACCCTCTATTTCAAAGTCTGAGGAAGATGGGTCGGACTCTATTTTTTCCTTGGACAAGGGTTCTGATAGCGATCCTGTCACAACCCTCCTTTATCACTTTTGATTTGATACAATTACTATTATATCTTTTTGTGGTTGAGCTATTGAATATGGTTGAATAAATGTTATAAAAGGTTAAATAATGGACCCACATACACATTTGGAGAATATAATTTAAATAGGCATTATTTATTTTTCCCATTTCCAATTATGGCACATGTTGTAGAAGAAATTAGAAGCTTCTAGAGGAATCTACATTCTTTAATTCCCTTGCATGTAACTCCCCCACTAGGATATTAATCAAATTTGCATGGATCCAATATTGGAAAAAGAATCTCATTCTCAATTAATTTCTCTAGATAGTGGAATTAAGGGGTTTTTCCTATATATTGTATGCAAGTTTTCAAAAGAGGGGATTGATTATTTTTATTGAAGAAATTTTTTCTCAAGTAGCAGTTTTTTTTCTGGTAGTCACATTTCATTGTAGGATTGTTAAGTAGTTGTTTTTGAAGAAATTCAAAGAAAAGTGGCAAGGAAGGATCAAGGGAGGCTAGTTGAAGAATTCAGAGGGGATTCTACATCAAGCTTCAAGTATCCATGTTCTCCTCTTTTAACTGAATCATGCTTCTTGTTTTATTCTTTTCTTTCCTATGAGTAAATATTGCTATGAATAAATTAATTTCTCATGTATGAAATTTTGTTTTCCTGTGAATGAAACTAATTGGGAATAAAGATTAATTTCAAATCGTGTTATCTTGTTTGATTATTTTCTTTCCTATGAGTAAATCTTGCTGTGAATAAATTAATTTCTCATGTATGAAATTTTGTTTTCCTATGAATGAAACTAATTGGGAATAAAGATTAATTTCAAATCGTGTTATCTTCTTTTATTCTTTTCTTTCCTATGAGTAAATCTTGTCGCGAATAAATTAATTTCTCATGTATGAAATCTTGTTTTCCTATGAATGAAACTTATTGGGAATACAGATTAATTTTCAATCGTGTTTTCTTGTTTTATTTTCTTTCCTGTGAGTAAATCTTGTTGTGAATAAGAGTGAATAAATTAATTTCTCTGTGAATGAAACTTATTGGGAATAAAGATTAATTTGAAATCTGGTTTCTTGTTTTATTCTTTTTTTCCTGTGAACAAATCTTGATGTGAATAAGAATAAATAAATTAAATTCCCCTGTAAGAAATTTTGTTTTCCTATGAATGAAACTTATTGGGAAGAAAGATTAATTACAAATCTTGTTTTCTTGTTTTCTTTTCTTCCTGGGAGTAAATCTTACTCCGAATAAAAATAAATAAATTAAAATTCTCATGTTTTCCTATGAATAAAACTTGTTGTAAGAATCTTGTGTTCTTCATGTGAAAATCATTCAAATGAAAATCTCTTCCTTTGATTTTAAATCTGTTCATGTGTACCCAAACTTATTTAAATCCTGAGAGTAAATCCATTTCTTTTTTCCCTCTCTTAATATAGATTTGATCTTCTTAAAAACCTTTAATTAATTCATTCCTCTCTGTGGATGAACATGGTTGTCATGAGAGAAATTTTATAAAATCTCCTCTCTGTTGTATTTGCTTGCCTCAATTTCAAGCATAATGTATTTTTTTTTGTGCTCCTGTGAAATCATCTGAAACAATGTTCTCTATTATCTCTCATACCTGTGAGTAGATTCTTATTTTATTTTTATATTAACATTTTTATATATACCCCTCTTAAATTGTTAATAGAACTGGAATAAAACAACACACACACACACACACACACACACACACACACACACATATTGCAATATTAAACTTATACGATAATAAAATAAAAAAAAGTAGTTTTCAAAAAAAATTATATAAAATAAATTATAGTTGAACGTAGGGGGGGTAGAGTTATTATAACCGTCGAGGAGTGGTACTCTCCACTACCCCTGCAGTCACTACTATGGCAGTGGCCGTAGAGGGAGTGGAGGGGCCCGCGGTTGTCCCTCATCCCTGTGAGCCTGCACCTGCAGGTCTACAGTGGTGATGGAACCCATGGCCCCCACTCCCCACTTGGCAATAAAAGCCACATTTTAAAATTATTTTCGTATCAAATTTTTTGCCTTTTCTTAATTTAGATTTTTACACATTAATTTGCAAATTGGAATTTGTTAATATTTACTTTAAATTAAATTTTAGTTTAGTAAAGTTAAACTTAGATAAATTTATAAATAATTTGGATCATTGTTATCTAATACTACCAAATCAATCTTTGGTAAATTTATAATTGTAAATTAAATTATATCTAATTTTATAATTGGAATCTTTCAATTTATTTGAGATTTATTGGGTTACTTAGTTGGTATTTTAGATCTATTAAAAACAATTAATTTATATCTTTATGATTTGATCCAAAATTTGTCTAATGCCTAAACTAATTGCTTATTTTGAACTAGTGACTCTATAATTAATTATTCTTGTGATAGAAATAAACGTTGCTTAACCTTACATGTAAATTACACTATTCTTGCATCATGCAAATTACTTATACATTATTTGCATTTATTGATGAGCAAGTTACATTTTCATCATCTTCATGAAAGTTACACATTTAATTATCAATGGGCGAGTTTCATAATTGTCATTATTGTGCAAGTTATATTTCAAGATTTGAATATTAAATAATTTAGTTGTAGAAGGATGGTGTTTTTTTTCAAGTGGTTCATGAATCCCATAAAAGTTTCATAATTGTCATTATTGTTTCAAGCATGATGCTAATTAAAATTTTTCATAGCCTCTTAGTTAGAAAACTAAACAAAGGGAGTTGGAAAACAAAAACCTAGCAGTGTTCAGTATTTACGGTGCCTCTGGGTCATGCTTATGGGTAATGTCATCGTGTTGAACTACTGTACTTAACGCCTAATAAAGCTGCATCAACGACGTCTATGGCATCATCCCTATAAATCGTTAGGGAGTAATAAGGGACACTTGGAAGTTAAAATTCAAGGGGCGGGTAATCCCCTTTGGATCGATAATCTAATAAGATAATCCTTAAATGATTTTACATCCGCTGAGTTAAACCATAGTAAACCCCTTTAGGGTTGATTGAGTGAAATGCTTTTATAAATTTGATTTAAACTCGAAGAGTTGTTGGCGATTGACAATTGGGTCAAGGGTGACGCTTATGATAGGATTAGGATCTAGTTGTTTTAGGCCACAAGCAATAGGCCATCTTGAGCCTTTGCTTAAGTGCTACCATCATGGGTAGCAACCGCAGAGAAACTATCTTGGACATTGACCCTAGAAAGGGTTGCGTACCCACCAAATGGTTTACATTAAACCATAGATTAGAAAATAGAACTACATATTTTATGCCTTGATCCTGTACCGAAACGGGTATGTAGGCAGTCTAGGGACAAAGTTGTCCCTAGTACTCAGGCGTTCGTGGATGGAATCTAGGATTTGGTAAGAAGAAGGATTGCGAAGAATCCTAATTTGAAAGATAAGTGTAATAAAAGAAAAAGTAATTCAATGCATACTCGAAAGGAATCTTGTATGGATTCGCTTGATTTCCTGAGGCTGTAAGCCAAATTCTGAGGCGAAATTCAAGCTTGCATTATGTTATTTTGATTTCTCCTAAGGATGGCGACCTCAGTGCACTCCTATTACAGGAGTGTAGTACTTAGTGAGTGACTCAGGACCCGAATGGTCCCGATGAGTCTAAGTCTCTGGCCAGAGCACCTCCTATCCCAAGTTGGAGAGATGCCTACCCTGTATGGGTAGTTGCCTATCCCATATTGGATAGATGAAATCTATTGTCCCATATGGATAGATGCCTAACCCATATGGTTAGATGCTCATCTCGGATGGATGAATGCCTAATCCAAATGGATAGATGCCTAGAGTATGTGATTGAATCAAACACAAATGATTAAGCATAAGAAAAAAAAAAGGAGTCAAAATTTTGTTGGGTTAAGTATAGTGGGTTATTACAGATCCAACGAGCGAGTCAGAGGAGATTATGGATGACTCAGAAGTTGAAGTAGGTAAGAAGAGGAAATATCTGAAAACCAGGCCTTCCTCCTCAAAGGGAAAGAAACCCAAAGGCAAAATTCTCTAGATTAGCTCCTAGGAGGAGGAGGAGGAGGTCGCAGAAGATTCGGAGAAGGGGAAACTCCAGGGTTCTCAGAAAAAGAAAACTAAAGTCCATACATAGACCAGAAATGAACAAAAGAGAAAGGATGAGAATGTGAAGGAACTGGAGGATCATAAGCAGAAAAAGATTTCGGAAGCTGACCAGAACTTGGAGGAGGTGACCACTGGAGAAATTCTTAGGGTTGATGACAAAGCTACTATTGGTGACACCCCAAATAAGGAGTAGGACAACTCTGAAAGGATTGATCTCTCCTCAAACCCACCTCCTCAGGGTATGAAAGGTTTTATGGACACCATGGAATTGTTAATCACCAGTTGCAAGAAAGTTGTGGATGACAACAAAAAGCTCAGCCACAGAATCAAGATTCTGGAAACTATTAACACTTGAGAAGGGAAGACTATGGCTGATTATATGGAGGATTTGACAAAAAATGTTGCTAAAGATGAACACATAAGAGACTCCTTCAACCCCGAATTTGAGCAAATTGAGAAAGATCCGCTAGAGAGGAAAGCAAAAGCTAATTCTATGGATCAAACTATGTCGGGAACTGTCAATAAAGTCAGCAAAATTGAGGAATGTCTCAAAAGTATCGCAGAGAAAAGCTTGAACATTTTGAAGGTCTATGTTGGCAATACAAAAACTCTCATCAGCAAATTAGATGAGGAGAAGGATACCCTGGACATTGACCTTGACACTGAAGGCACAGGAGATGTTCAAGGACCCAGAACCAGAACCAGAGGAAAAAAGAAAGAGAAGAAGCCTAATAAGGACCTGGATGAACTCAAAGCTGTTGTGGCCTCCTATGACCAACTGGTGATTAAGGCGGAGGACCTTCTGAAGACTCTTTAATTGTGCAGTATTTTCCTAGTTTCTGTTGTTTTGTTGTTCCTTTCTTTTGCAGTCTTTTCTGTTTACTGGCTTGTTTCCAGTCGTTTTGTATCCGGTTTTTATGTTTTGGAACTCTATGATGACATTTCTTAATATCCTATGTTAAAGGTTTCGGGTCTTGAAAACCTTCTTTTCTAATTAATCAGAACAATAATCACACAATTTCATAAAGATTCAAGAGAGGAATAAATGAAAAACCCACCTTCAAGTTGGAGAAATCAAAATTAAACATGGAGCCAAAGAATTTGAAATAGTTCACAAAAATCGGGTAGCATAAAGAGTTCGCCCACACAAATCCAACAAGCTCCTGTTGGCATTTTCAATAGAAATATTGTTGATATTCATTAAGGATATTGAGAAGGTTGTTGAATATTATTTGATATAACTGAAAAAGGAAGATAACTATCTTTATAACATTATTTTGTCATTGATGTCAAGAAATTGATTTTCTGATTCAGTATGATGTTGCCATATCTTGAGAAGATTGATTTGAAGAGAGTTAAGTGGTCGGTAAAAGACACAGAAAGAATGTAATGGATAAGGGGAGAAATAAGTTATTCAATGGGCAACTATTACCAAGTTAGAAAATGATGAGATCATGATGTTTAGATTGTTTTGATATCCTACACATGTTGTTGATTGTAAGGTTAATACTATACTATGTTACCTAGCAAAGAACCTAGTCGGTAAACCCTAAGGTTATCGATATCGGTTAATGAAGGCGGAATGTCTACCTAGTAAAGTTTAGTATTTATCAAGTTGCAACCAATTTATGACAGATCGCATTGGATGGATAAAAGCATTATTTAATGAAGGATGTTGATGAGCTAGAGATGATTAAATGATTGATATGTCATGCATGAAGTTTGTTAAGGATCTATGGCAATGGAAAATCGGCAGGAAGATCTACAGCGCAGATTGAACCGCAATAACCTTGTGTAAGTTCCAAGAAAGGAATGCAAGTCCCTAGGCAAGGTAAAACATTTTTAGATAGAAGGATGCATTGAACCTAGTCAAGATTGAAGATCTGATGGCTAAGATTGATCATGGGAAATGTGATCAAGGAGATTCAGTGGTTAGCAAATTGTTTATAAATAAGAAATTGTTGATGAACAATGCATGCGGGCAAGTGTAAGTATAGGGACGCTACATAGTGACTACTGAGCACAAAAGCTTGAAGACCTATTTGAATAATAGAGTAAGGAGCCCAGCAGAGGCACAAGATAAGTCCTATGACTAGATTGTTTTGAGAAAATAAGAATCTGCTTTAGCATTTTAGATGTAAAGTTGCAGATATAGTTTATTACTGTTATTTTGTAAGTAACAGAAAACCTCTTAACCGAGTGGACTTAATAGTCTTATTTGTAAATCCTCTAGCAAGGTGACATTCTAAATGAGTGTTTGAAATCCTTTGACAAGGTCACTTCTAACAAAGTGAAGATCCTAACAGATCTGAGGGAAATCCCTTAACTGGGTCACATCTAGCAATGTGTTTGTAATCTTTAATAGGATTTGCTTTTAACCGAGCATACTCTAGAAGAGTATATTTCTTAGTGGGTCTAAAATCCCATAGTGGTTTTTCCCTATTTGGGTTTCCATGTTAAATCTGGTGTTATATGTGTTATGATGATTATGTGTTTATGAGTTTGCATGTTTAGTAATTTTTGGTTATATTGCTGAAGTATAGATTACCGAGGTTGAATCTGTTGGAGATTAAGTTTGTATGATTCACCCCCCCTGCTCTCATCTTGTTAGCTATTGGCATAATCTCTTTACATTTAGTATCAAAACTTAACAATTGGTATCAGAGCTTTGGACTTTAGAAGAAAATTTTAAAGTTACTTGAGGCAAAGATCCGAAGATGTATAAAAGGGATGCACCAAAGCTGAACAAGTCAAGTTTCTCCACATGGTAGAAAAGGATGAAGCTGCATTTATCAGGAATTAGAGAATATGCAACATACTATTTGGAGAATGATTACATACCACCAAGCACCAACCCAATGACCTTGGAAGAGATAAAGGAAAAGAAAGAACATATTCAAGCTATGATTGAAATAACATCAGCATTGACCGACTCAGAGTTTAATGACCTAGAAGGTTGTAATGATGCAAAAGTAATGTGGACTAAGCTCATATCTATGTATGGCAGTGATGAACATGTCCAAAGAGAAAAAGTAGATAGTCTAAGAGGACAACTTGAATCCATGAGAATGAATGAAGGTGAGAACATAACCCAATACAGTACAAGGTTAAAGGAGACTATCAATCAAATTAAAGGAGCAGGAGGAACTATTGAAGAAAAGGATGTAACAAGTAAGTTGTTGAGAACCCTTCTACCTGCTTATGCCATTTGAGTCTCTGCAATCAATGAATTGAGGTCTGTACCTAACATGCTAGTTTCTTTGGATGCTACTATTGGTAAGCTACATGCATTTGAGTTAAGTAATTTTGATAACAGTGGGTCTTCGGTAAATAAAGTAAAATCTACATTCAGTTCTTTTCATATTGGTGAATTTGATGATTACAATGATAGAATGAGTAAATACTCTGAAGGGAATCACAGTGGAGCAAGTGAAAGATTTTGCAAGAACATGGAAGAATTGCACAAACTATATGAGGAAATCAAGAAGCAAGAAGAGTTTGAAGCATTGTTAGCCAGAAGGTTACCGAGAGGAAAAGGTAAGTATAAAGGAAAGCTACCTTTAAAATGTTTCAATTGTGATAAAATAGGACATATGGCTTCTAACTGCCCTGACAAATAATTTAGTGAAAAGAGAGAATACCGCGATAACAGGCAGAAAGACAACCAATATAGAGGACACTGAGACTTCAAAAGGAGAGACGGAAAGACATGCCTAGTAGCTGATGAGGAATCCAACGATGATAAATCTGATGAAACTGATACTGAGGAAGTTGTTTATGTGGCTATTAAAGATGGATCAGATGAAGAAAGGTATGAAGAAAAAGCCCTAGTATCTCACATAAATAATAATGATTCTTGGATCATAGACAGTGGATGCTCACATCACATGACAAGTGATAAACTCAAGTTTGTCAAATTAGAAGACTATGATGGAGGCTATGTAAGATTGGTAATGATGCACCATGTCTAGTGAAAGGTAAAGGATCTATAACACTTCTTGGCAATGCTAAATGTGATGATGTATACTGGGTTGAAGGATTGAAATACAATTTGTTGAGTGCAGCACAACTAAACAATACAGGATACCGAATAGAATTTCAGAAAAGAATTGTCAAAGTTCATGACAAACATGGAAAGCGAGCTGCTACCGGGACACAAACAAAATGTAATACATTTCATCTTGACTCAACTCGGAACAAGTGTCTTTATGCTAAGATAGATGATACCTGGTTATGGCATAAAAGGTTTTGTCATGTAAATTTTGATAATCTGATCAAAACAAGTAAGAAGCACTGAGTAAGAGGTCTACCGAGTCTTGAAAAACCTGAGAATGCTATATTTCGAGGATGCCAGATGGGTAAGATGACAAGATCAAGCTTTACAAGTAAGTCCTACACTTCTAAAGGAATTTTAGATCTAGTACATACTAATCTTTGTAGTCCTATGAAAGTTCAAAGTTATTATGGTGATAAGTATTTCATATTATTTGTGGATGATTACTCAAGGATGATGTCGGTTATGTTTTTAAAAGAAAAATCAGAAGCTTTTCAAATGTTTAAATGGTACAAGGCAAGAGTTGAAAATGAAACAAGAAGACAGCTGAAATGTCTTAGATCTAATAGAGGAGGAGAGTTTACTTTTGATGAATTTAACTTATTCTGCAATGATCATGGTATTAAAAGGCAAGTATCTGCATCGAGAACACCTCAGCAAAATAGGATAGCCAAGAGAAGAAATAGATCAATTGTGGATTATGCCAGAACCCTGATGATAGAAAAGAGGGTACCTCAAACATTTTGGAGAGAAGCAATCAACACTGCAATTTACACCCTGAACCGAGTTCAACTGAAGAAAGGAACTATGAAGACACCATATGAGATCTGGTATGACAAGAAACCTAATGTAAGTTATTTTAAAATCTTTGGAAGTAGATGCTATGTTCACAAAGATGACAGAAATGGAAAGTTTGATCAGAAAAGTGAAGAAGGAACATTTCTTGGTTATTCTTCTAGAAGTAAAGCATTTAAATGTCTAATCAAATCATCTAACAAAATAGTAGAAAGTGCAAATGTGAAAATTGATGAATTTGCAGAAAGAAATGATGAAGAAAATTCTAAAGAACCAGAAGATTATGAAGAATTTGTTTATGTTCAACTGAGAAGTCCTACCAAGAAAGTTGTTGAAGAAAATGAAGATAATGTCCAGTTACCAAGTGATGAAGAAGATCATACAGAACCTACCGAGCCTATATTAGCCAGACATGTCAGAAGACATCATGCATCAAGTCAGATTATAGGAGGTAAGGATGATCCAATGATGACAAGGAACAAATTGAGATAGAACACATGTCTGATATCTGAATTTGAACAAAGAATAGTGAAAGAGGCATTTAACAGTGAAGATTGGGTAGATGTTATGATAGAAGAGATTGATCAAATCAAGAAGAATGACACATGGACACTGATCCCAAGACCGAAGGACAAAAATGTAATCAGTACAAAATGGATTTTCAGAAACAAGCTAAATGAAAAAGGTGAAGTCATTCGAAAAAAAGCAAGACTAGTTTGCAAAGGTTATACTCAAGAAGAAGGAATAGATTATGGTGAGACTTTTGCACCTGTGGCTAGACTTGAGGGAGTAAGAACATTGTTGGCATATGTTGCTTTCAAAAATTTCAAGGTATATCAAATAGATATTAAATCTGCATTTTTGAATGGTATACTAGAAGAAGAAGTTTATATTGAACAACCTGAAGGATTTGTTGAAGACAAGAGTAAAGATCAGGTATGCAAATTGAACAAAGCTTTATATGGTCTGAAACAAGCACCTAGAGCATGGTATGAGAGACTGCACTCTTACTTAATCAAGATTGGTTTTATAAGGACAAGTGAAAATAGCAATATGTACATGAAGAATGATGAGAACAATGGTATACTGATCTCAACCATATTTGTTGATGATATTATTTTTTGTGGTAATGACTCCTTATGCAAGAATTTTGGGAATGAAATGAGCAAAGAATTTGAGATGTCATTAATCAGTGAGATAAAGTATTTTATAGGTTTACAAATACTGCAAATGAAAGATGAGATTTTCATTACTCAATCCAAGTACATAAAGGAAATCTTGAAGAAATTTGGAATGGAGGATTCTAAACCAGTAAGTACTCTTATGACTACTAACTATAAACTATCAAAGAATGATGAATCTGCATCTGTTGATGAGACACTTTACCGATCTATGATTGGGAAGTTGCAATATGTTGTGCATAGTAGACCGGATATAGCACATGTAGTAGGTATTGTTGCAAGATTTTCTACATATCCCAAGGAAACCCATATGACAGCAATCAAGAGAATTTTCAGATACCCGAGAGGCACTAAAGATTATGGATTAGTATATTAAAAGAGAAATGATTTTGATTTAAAATTTTATACTGATGTTGATTGGGCAGGCAACATAGATGTCAGGAAAAGCACAAGTGGTGGAGCTTTCTTTTTGGGAGAAAGACTAGTGAGTTGGCTTAGCAAGAAACAAGGATGTATCTCACAGTCAACAATAGAAGCTGAATATGTTGCTACAACATTGAATTGTACCAATAATAGCATGGATCAAACAATTGTTGGAAGATATAAATGAGAAAGTTATTGAGCCAGTAACTATATTTTGTGATAATATGAGTGCCATTAACATTTCAAATAATCCAGTAATGTACTCTAAGACAAAGCATATATCTATAAAGTATCATTATCTCAGAGAAGAAGTTCAAGAGAAGAAAGTTGTGCTAGAATATATCAGTTCAAAGGAGCAATTAGCAGACATATTCACAAAGCCACTGCCAAGGGACACTTTTGAGTATCTCAGAAGTGAGTTAGGGGTCCTACCCCTATCTTCTACTCACTGACAGAGTCCGGTGAAAGAATCAATTCAATGAATCTACAGAATATTATGTGTGGATTGATGCTGATTTATGCACTTTAGAAGGTTTTATAAAGGTGTGCAGGAAATAGTGAATAGAGACAAGTTGCTCTGACCGAGACTGAGATGATACACAGCAAGGCAAATCACTTCACAGAGGAATAAATCATGATTTAGTTCTTTTACTTTGAGGCATTGTTGTCAAAGGGGGAGAAAACTAAATGGTAAAATCCCAAATGAAGAAGACAACAGAAGACTAATGACAGGGGGAGAAATATACAAAAGGGAGAAGACTTCAGAAGATTTTAACAGCTCAAGGATAACAGGAGAATTCTAACAGCAATCTAAATCTGAATCAATTTGAATATCTTGTTGGTATTACCATTTAAAAGTTGGTTTTGCCATCAATGCCAAAGGGGGAGATTGTTGGCATTTTCAATAGAAAGATTGTTGATATTCATTAAGGATATTGAGAAGGTTGTTGAAGATTATTTGATATAACTGAAAAAGGATGATAACTATCTTTATAACATTATTTTGTCATTGATGTCAAGAAATTGATTTTTTGATTCAATATGATGTTGCCATATCTTGAGAAGATTGATTTGAAGAGAATTAAGTGGTCGGTAAAAGACATAGAAAGAATGTGATGGATAAGGGGAGAAATAAGTTATTCAATGGGCAACTATTACCAAGTTAGACAATGATGAGATCATGATGTTTAGATTGTTTTGATATCCTACATATGTTGTTGATTGTAAGTTTAATACTATACTATGTTATCAAGCAAAGAACCTAGTCAGTAAACCCTAAGGTTGTCGATATCAGTTAATGAAGGTGGAATGTCTACCAAGTAAAGTTTAGTATTTACTGAGTTGCAACCGAGTTATGACAAATTGCATTGGATGGATAAAAGAATTATTTAATGAAGGATGCTGATGAGTTGGAGATGATTAAATGATTGATATGTCGTGCATGAAGTTTGTTAAGGATCTATGGCAATGGAAGATCAGCAGGAAGATCTACAGCGCAGATTGAACCGCAATAACCTTGTGCAAGTTCCAAGAAAGGAATGCAAGTCCCTAGGCAAGGTAAAACATTGTCAAATCGAAGGATGCATTGAACCTAGTCAAGATTGAAGATCTAATGGCTAAGATTGATCATGGGAAATGTGATCAAGGAGATTCAATGGTTAGCAAATTGTTTATAAATAAGAAATTGTTGATGAACAATGCATGCGGGCAAGTGTAAGCACAGGGATGCTACATAGTGATTACTGAGCATAGAAGCTTGAAGACCTGTTTGAATAACAGAGTAAGGAGCCCAGCAGAGGGACAAGATAAGTCCTCTGACTAGATTGTTTTGAGCAAATAAGAATCTACTTTAGCATTTTAGATGTAAAGTTGCAGATATAGTTTATTACTGTTATTTTGTAAGTAACAGAAAATCTCTTAACCGAGTGGACTTAACAGTCTTATTTGTAAATCCTCTAGCAAGGTGACATTCTAAATGAGTGTTTGAAATCCTTTGACAAGGTCACTTCTAACAAATTGAAGATCCTAATGGATCTGAGGGAAATCCCTTAACTGGGTCACATCTAGCAATGTGTTTGTAATCTTTAACATGATTTGGTTTTAACCGAGCATACTCTAGAAGAGTATATTTCTTAGTGGGTCCAAAATCCCACAGTGGTTTTTCCCTATTTGGGTTTCCATGTTAAATCTAGTGTTATATGTGTTATGATGATTATGTGTTTATGAGTTTGCATGTTTAGCAGTTTTTGGTTATATTGCTAAAGTATAGGTTACCGAGGTTGAATATGTTGGAGATTAAGTTTGTATGATTCACCCCCCCTCTCATTCTCCTTCATCGATGTGTATGCCATGTTTTCTATATTGTATACATGCATGTGTGGTTCGGTGATGCAGGATATTGTAGGTACAAGTACTGGGCAGGTACCGGGTATCGTCTCCACTTGGCTTCATAGGTCTGAGCGTGTCTTATATTTGTCTAATGGAAGTGGAGGAGGTAGTAGTTGACCCTATTTTACCCAGTTACACTCTTGTGAGTGTCGTTAGTTGGTCGTCCTGTAAGTTTGTTTGACTTTCGTATTTTGTCATTTGACCTTTTTATGAGTCTTTGCTTGCGGTTTGCTCAGTTTGTGTGTTTAGTGGATTTAATTATTTAATTAAATTTATGGAGTTATCTCATAGTTGGTATTTTGGGAATTATGTATTTTATGCATTGAGATTTTAAATTTAATTAATTAAAAGAAATTAATAAATTAGATTAATTTCATTTATTGTTTCCTAGAATTTTAAATAAATAAATGAATAAAAGAATAAATTAGAATTAAAGTATTGCTTTATTTTCTTTGTTTAGAAAATTAATTAATTTGCATGAGAAAAGAAAAGAAAAAAAATGATTTTTGCTTATTGCATGTTCTGATTAATTGAAAAACAGGTTTTAAGGACCCGAAACCATTACAACATAGTTATAAAGAAAGCTGAGAAAATAGAGTCCACATACAGAGTGACTAGTCAAAAGACCAACGAATAGAAAAAACAGCTAAACAACAAAAAACATCAAAGAACCCAAAGAGACACTACATGGTAATTTTCTTTAGCAGATCCTCTGCCTTAGTCACCAACTCATCATAGGTCACCCCAACTGCTTTTAGCTCCTCCAGGTCCTTATTCACTTTCTTTTCCTTCCTCTTTCCACAAGTGCAGGTTCTGGGACCTTGGGCTTCCCCTATTCCTTCTGCATCCAGGTCAATTTCCTGGGTTTCCTTTTCGTCATCAAGTTTACTGATGAGGGTATGGGTGTTGTTGGCTGAGATTTTCAGAATGTTGAGGCTCTGCTCCGCAATGTTCTTGAGGCACTCCTCTATCTTGTCCACTTTGGCAACTGTGTCCGAGAGCATTTTTTCACTTCTTTCCTCCAGGGTCTTTCTATCCTGTATCTCCTTTTCAATTTACTCAAACCAAGGATTAAAGGCATCTCTGATGTCTTCCGCTTTAGCAATTGTGTTCTTCAGATCTTTGATATAATCAGCCATAGTGTTCCCCTCTCCAATGTTAATAGTCTCCAATATCAGGACTCTGTTGCAGAGTTTTTTGTACTCATCCGCAGTTTTCTTATTCCCATCAATTATCCATTCTATGGTTTTCATAAAACCCTTCAAGGCCTCGGGAGGTGGACCAGGAGAAGGAGTCACATTTCTAGGGGTTGTCTGTTCATCTTTAGAGATATGGAGGGAAGAAATAGTATCGGCGGCCCTGAGAGTCTCCTCCATAGTCTCCATATCCAGGCTTTGTTCAACTTCCAGGGCCCTTGTTTGCTTGTCCTCTTCCAGTTCCTTGCCGGTCTCCTCTGGTTCTTTGCCAGTCTCCTCTGTTTTCTTTTGCTTCTTTCTGGGATAGGCTTGGTTCTTACTTTTATCCTTCAGCACCCCCTTAGGGTTCTTCATCTCCTCAGGGACATCAGAGTACTCTTCTTCTGAAGAAATACTAATCAAGGGTTTGCTTTGGGATTTTTTGCTCTTAGAAGAAGAGGGTCTTGATTTCCTCTTCTTACTACTCTCATACTCTGAATTGTCAGAGCTTTCCTCATTATCAGTCGAGGAATCATTGTCTGATTCCTCCTCCTCTAAGAAATCAGAATCAGACAAATCTTCTTCCGAATCCACAGAGAGCTGCACTCGGTTGATTTTACTGGCCTTTAAATGGTCATAATATAAGTCCCTGGTGCATTGCAGTATCACCCCGAGGATTTTCTTTATAGGCTTTTAGGGAGGCATTCATAGAACAGAGCAAGAAGTAAGGGAAATTCACCTTGTCATTATGCCTAAAATGATTTAAGAGGACAAAATGATTGTAAGGAAGTTAAGTAGTGGAAACAACTTCCTACACTAACCTTGAGAGGAGGGTAATGCAAAACTTTTTCAGATCATTACAACAGTTATAGAAAATAGAAATAGATATAATAACATTCATACCACAACACAATGATTTACGTGGGGAAAACCCTTTCGGGAGAAAAACCCCACCCTCCAAAAGCAGCTCAATATTTTATTCAGTAATCAAAAATAGATTACAACACACTTGCAGAGCAAGCTCTTCGTAGGAGTACCATTAATTAGAGATTCAGAGGCAACTCAATAGCCATAAGACTCTTACACACAACCTCTATCTCACACACCTCATAAATAGGAGATATAATACAAGAAACCGTCAAACGGTATTACAAAACCATGGGCTAAAACCACCCAATAAGGTGTAGCCGACCTTATCTCCCTTCTAGATGCCCTATGACATGTTAAAGCACACATCAACATGTGTCGCTCCCCTTTACAGCTCATTTATGTATCCGATACAAATTATTTTTCCTATTTTAGGAGTACAAACTTCTAGAAGCCATAACTTGAGAACCGGGTGTCCGATTGACGAACCGTTTGAAGCGCCGGAAAGCTCGTGAAGTGCTCTATCACCTCGTAACCTGCTTCACTGGTTACAGCCACTTTTCAGGGTGTTTTGGAGCCTCTAAAGTCCCCAAAATTAAGTTTAAATATTTTATTGCACCCCTCCAAGACGAAAACATTAATATCTTCAAAACTAGCTGTGACCTTGCAACGCAACTTTACCGGAATGCTTATCTAGCCAACCAAAAGCTTCAGGGAGAGTTTCGCACCATTTCGTGCTCAAATGAAAACTTACTATAAATAGTAACCTCGCATAAATGCAAGGTTGAGACACCATTTTTCCCAACAAATCTCCCACTTGTCAAACACCTTGCAAGAGCGGAAGGGAATGTCAACACAATGAATCAATTGCTAGGTGCCATAAGGCCCATAGACTCTGAACACCATCTGAACTTCTCTGTGCTCACAGCCTTAGTTAAAGCATCTGCAACATTCATCAAAGTTTCCACCTTAACCAGCTTCACCCTACCATCTTCGACCATATCTCTAACAAAATGATACTGAACATCAATATGTTTGGTCCGAGCATGAAATGTCGGGTTCTTAGCTAGGCTAATTGCACTCTGATTGTCACAGTAAACTGTCACTGTACCTTGTTTTATTCCAATATCCGAACACAGTCTCTTAAGCCAAATGGCCTCTTTACAAGCATGAGTAGCTGCCATATACTCTGCTTCAGTAGTGGATAAAGCAACCACAGCCTGTCGCTTACTCATCCAACTAATTGCACCACCAAACAAAGTAAACACATAAGCACTGGTGGATCTTCTGCTATCAATATCACCTGCCCAATCTGAATCCACATAACCATGGATATCAAGGGAAGTCATGTCTCCAACTGAATTACCATGATAACACAAAGAATACTCTGAAGTACCCTTCAAATATCTGAAGACTCTTTTGATTGCATCCCAATGAACTCTACCAGGATTAGACATATATCTAGAAAGTACTCCCACTGCTTGGGCAATATCTGGTCTAGTACAGACCATAGCATACATCAAGCTTCCAACCGCACTCTGGTAAGGCACTCTGCTCATGTCTTCCATCTCCAATGGGGATGTAGGACAATCTGAAACAGATAGTTTCATTCCAACTGTAAAAGGAACACTCAATGATCTACAATTCTGCATGTTGAACCTCTGTAACACTGAATTCACATACTTACTCTGGCCTAGCCATAGCTTTCTATTCACCCTATCTCTTCTAATTTCCATCCCAAGAATGTGCTTTGTTGCACCAAGATCTTTCATTTCAAATTTAGCAGCGAGCTGAGACTTCAGTTCTGAAATCATACCTTTCCCTTTACCAATGAATAACATATCATCAACATACAATGCAATGAATAAGAAATGATTACCATCAGATTTATAATAAACACAGTGATCTGATTTAGAACATTCAAATCCCAAACTCAACACATATGTATCAAATTTCTGGTACCACATCCTAGGACTTTTTTTGAGGCCATACAAAGATTTCTTCAATTTACAGACCAAATTACTTTTGCCTTTCACCACATAGTGCTCCGGCTGTGTCATATAAATATCTTCCTCCAAATCACCATGAAGGAAAGCAGTTTTCACATCCATTTGCTCAACCTCTAAATCATAAGCAGTAGCAATAGAAAGTAAAAATCTAATGGATGTCATTTTTGCAACAGGAGAAAATATCTCACCGTAATCAACACCCTCAACCTGAGAGTAGCCTTTTGCAACCAACCTTGCTTTATACTTCTCAATGCTTCCATCTGAACCAATCTTTTTCTTGAACACCCATTTACAACCAACAGGTTTTCATCCTTCAGGCAATGGTACAAGATCCCATGTATCATTTTTTTTCAAAGCTGCCATTTCTTCCTCCATAGCAATCTTCCAGGATTCTGCATCATTCATACCTAATGCCTCTTCTATAGATTTTGGTTCATCCACACTAGTATTCAGAGCAAAATTACATCTCCAATCATCAGGTGAATACCTTTCAGGTGGTTGTCTATGTCTTGTAGACCTTCGAACAAGCTGAGTTGGAGGTTCTTCCTCCTCTTCTGAAGATTCAGAGCTAGACGAGCTCTCCTCAAATTCTTGCCTATCTAGGGGTCTCGATTCAACTCTTTCAAGTGTAGAAGGAAGTTGAATCACATCTTCTTTTTTAGTCTGTTCTGGCTGCAATGTAACGGAAGGAGACTTAATTTCTCTAAAAATAACACTTCTACTGTGAATTACCTTTTGTGCAACAAGGTCCCAAAGCTTGTATCCTTTTACACCATAACTATACCCGATGAAGATACATTTCACAGCCTTGTTCTCCAACTTTGTTCACTTCTCCTTTGGCACATGTGCATATGCCTTGCAACCAAAAACTCTAAGATGTCTCAACGAAGGCTTGTGACCTGACCATGCTTCCATAGGCGTTTTATCAACAAGAGCTGATGTAGGAGACCTGTTAATCAGGTAGCAAGCAGTGGCAACAGCTTCAGCCCAAAACTTTTGTTCGAGACCAGCACCACTCAACATACTCCTAGCCTTCTCCATTAGTGTCTTGTTCATTCTTTCTGCAACTCCATTCTGTTGTGGAGAATATGGAGTTGTCTTCTACCTGTTAATTCCACAGTCTTTACAGAATCTATCAAAATCATTAGAGCAAAACTCACCGCCATTATCAGTTCTCAAACATTTTATTTTCTTTCCAGTCTACAGCTCAACCATTGCTTTAAATTCTTTAAAACGACTAAAAACTTCAGATTTACTCTTTAGAAAATAAACCCATGTCCTTCTACTAAAATCATCAATAAATGAAACATAATATGTGGATTTTCCAATCAAAGAGACATCTACTGGACCAAACACATCAGAATGGATAAGATCCAAAACACCACAAGTTTTATGAGAACTCGAGTAAAACTGAACGCGGTTTTGTTTGCCATAAATGCAATGCTCACAGAAATCAAAGTCAAGATTACAGTCATTCAAACCTTCAACAAGGTTTTTATTTTTCAAGGTCCTTAGACCCTTTTCTCCAATGTGGCCAAGTCTCTGGTGCCATAACATAGTCTTCTTTACAGGTAACTTTGCTTCAGACGAAAGAGCACCCTTAGGTACCCAAAAACCATTTCCATCTGCTGAAGGTGAAACCTTCAAATCTTCCAGTGAAGTATCCGCAGATTTACTTTTTACAGAAGTGCTATTACACTCAACAGTGTATGCTTTAAGCTTATACAAAGTGCCAAACCTGACACCTCTAGCAACTACCATAGCACCCTTAATCATCTTACATCCTACTTCAAAAAAAAATACCTGCACACCCGCATCTATCAGTTTGCTCATAGATAACAGGTTTCGTTTTAATCCAGGGATATGCAGCACACCATTAATCCTTTTTATTCTACCATCAGAAAACCTGATTCTAACTTTACCTCGACCAAAAATGTCTAGATGTGAATCATCACCCAAGTACACCTTACCTCCATTAAATCCTTCATATTCAGAAAACCAATCTCTATTGGAAGTCATATGAAAAGATGCACCTGAGTCAATTAGCCAGGCATCATTACTTGCATGAGTCGCCAAAGCCGCAACAAAGGCATCGCCATCTTCCTTGTCGGACTCAGAATCAGAATCGAACTTTTTCTTTTTCTTCTTCTTCTTTTCCTCTTTGCAGTCCTTACGGATGTGACCTGGTTTACCACAGTTCTAGCAAATGACTTTGGACTTTCCAGGAGATTTCGATCTCCCTTTGGATTTGGACTTGTCGCGCTTCTCATTCTTCTTGCCTTTCTCCTTAGGTCTTCCACGAACGGTTAGGGCTTCCTTTGAACTGATGGATACCTTCCTTTGCATCTCTTCACCGAGTAGGGCACCCACCACATCTTCAGATTTCAAAACAACAGAAGTACTACCGATAGCCATAACAAGAGAATCCCACGAATCAGGCAAAGAACAAAGCAAGATCTGACATTTCTCCTCCTCGTCCATCTTAACACCGATGGATACTAATTGAGCCACCAACATATTGAATGCTTCCAGGTGGTCTGCAATTCATCCACCCTCTTCCATCTTCAAGGAATACAATTTCTTTCTTAAGAAAATTTGATTTAATAAAGATTTCACTTGATACATCTCACCAAGCTTAGTCCATAGCTTCTTTGCAGAGTTTTCTTCATGGACATTGATTAGAACAGAGTCTGCCAGGCACAGTCTGATTAGACCCTTGGCTTTTCGGTCCATAACATCATACTGAGCTACCACAGTAGGATCTGAGGGCCTTTGGACATTCGCATCAACAGCATCCCAAAGATCTCGATCTATTAGCAGATCTTCCATCTTCAGCTTCCACATCTCAAAATTACTTCCGTTAAATTTCTCCACCTCTATTCTCCCTGACGAACTCGCCATCTGAATATTCCTGCAACAAGATCAAAAAGTGTCTTCTGCACAAGCTCCCACTCAAATCTGGATTAGTTCAAAAAACCCAACTGCCCACAATTGAAACCAAAGGTGATCAGGCTCTAATACCACTTGTAAGGAAGTTAAGTAGTGGAAACAACTTCCTACACTAACCTTGAGAGGAGGGTAATGCAAAAATTTTTCAGATCATTACAACAGTTATAGAAAATAGAAATAGATATAATAACATTCATACCACAACACAATGATTTACGTGGGGAAAACCCTTTCGGGAGAAAAACCCCACCCTCCAAAAGTAGCTCAATATTTTATTCAGTAATCAAAAATAGATTACAACATACTTGCAGAGCAAGCTCTTCGCAGGAGTACCATTAATCAGAGATTCAGAGGCAACTCAATAGCCATAAGACTCTTACACACAACCTCTATCTCACACACCTCATAAATAGGAGATATAATACAAGAAACCGTCAAACGGTATTACAAAACCATGGGCTAAAACCACCCAATAAGGTGTAGCCGACCTTATCTCCCTTCTAGATGCCCTATGACATGTTAAAGCACACATCAACATGTGTCGCTCCCCTTTACAGCTCATTTATGTATCCGATACAAATTATTTTTCCTATTTCAAGAGTACAAACTTCCGGAGGCCATAACTTGAGAACCGGGTGTCCGATTGACGAACCGTTTGAAGCGCCAGAAAGCTCGTGAAGTGCTCTATCACCTCGTAACCCGCTTCACTAGTTACGGCCACTTTTCAGGGCATTTCAGAGCCTCTAAAGTCCCCAAAATTAAGTTTAAATATTTTATTGCACCCCTCCAAGACGAAAACATTAATATCTGCAAAACTAGCTGTGACCTTGCAACGCAACTTTACCGGAATGCTTATCTAGCCAACCAGAAGCTTCAGGGAGAGTTTCGCACCATTTCGTGCTCAAATGAAAACTTACTATAAATAGTAACCTCGCATAAATGCAAGGTTGAGACACCATTTTTCCCAACAATGATACCCATACACTTTCGTAAACCTACCATCTAGCATTATATACCTCATTAAAACAAAGAGAATTTCCTGCCAGGGTTTTGCAAAAGCCCTAGGTGGGTAATAGGTTTTACTCAACTTTACCTATCTTTTCTTCTCTTTCTCTATGACCGGGTACCTTTCAATGGCTTCCTTGCTGACCTTCTTGTCTCTGTAGAAGTTGTAGCCCTCCCTTTTGAGCCCCGTGGCTTTAGCTATTAAGTCTTCGTCAATTTCCACCAGTCGGTCGCCCATTTTAAGCATGCCCTTCTTCCAATTTTTGTAGAAGAAGATAGTTATCTTTCCATCCTGACCATGAAGTCTCTCAATGAAGCTCGAAAGACCACCCTTCTACAAAATTTCCCACACCTCTTCTTTCTGTTTCCAATCCTTGCAACTACTTGGCTCATATCTTCTTCTATTTCCGCCCATGGTGTCGTTTCTCACAGTCAAGTTTAGATTATAGAACTGGTGAAAAAGAAAGCTTTTCGAAGTTAAAACAAAAACCCAGAAAGCATGCGTAGCAATAATGATTTGATGGGTTATAACACACATTCTGTTGGCTTTGATATTATAATGAGTAATTCCCTCATTATAGAAGTAACTCGAAGTGCTTACTTCAGTACTTATCATAATTGCCCTGTCAATCAAGAGACTTTGGGGTACTTCGATATCTTTCATTAATTATGATTTGTCTGACATCTTCGAGGAGACCGCTCTCACATGTCCACATGGTAATCGTCTCATTCTTGACTGCCACATTTGCAGCCCAATCAGCAGAACAGTTGGCCTCCTGATAAATATGGGATATGTGGCATTTTTTGAAGGTTCTAATGATATCAATGGCAGAAAAAATTATATTGTGAATCGCCCAAGAGGGCTTTGAGGTCCCATTGAGAAACTTAATTATATTATTGGAATCCCCTTCTATCCAGAGATAGGGACAATTCCATTTTTTGGCTAGAATAATGCCTTGAAGGGCTACCATAGCTTCCGCTTTATGATTGGTTTGAATGCCAATAGGGATAGCAATCATACCTTTGCAAATGCCTTTTTCATCTCTAAGAATAGCTCCACAACCTAAGGGACCTAGACTTCCTTTGGCTGCTCCATCAAAATTGATTTTGAGCCAACCTTCGGGAGGGGTTTCCCATTTAACTTCAAGCTTTTTATTATAACTGATATTATGCCCATCAATGATCTTCATATTCCAAGCTCTTAAGATATTTGACTCCAAGGAGTTGTTAGAGTAACAAAAGACCTCCATAGTTCCCATATTTTCTTGAATAGGCCTCTAAATTTTCTGAAAAACAATGTCTTGATTTAAGGACACATCCCTGAATATTCGGTTGTTTCTTTCCTTCCAAAGACCCCACAAAATGTGTGGAAGAGAGAGCTGCCACATACATCTCAGAAAAGAGTTGGTCCAATGAATTTGCCAGGAGGAGAACAAGTCTCTGATGTTACTGGGAAACACCCAAGCTAGACTAAAGCTCTTGAGGAAGCTTTCCCAAATAGAGGTTGAGAAAGAACAGTGGAGGGCAAGATGGTCCACTGACTCTTCCTCTTGAGAGCACAACACACACTTGTTTGGAAGGGCAAAACCTCTGCATTTTAGGTTGTCTACAGTAAGGATCTTATTCTGGAGAATAGTCCAGAAGAACATATTGATTTTGGGAGTGTTGCTTATTGCATGTTAATTTATCCCTTTGTTAGGAATTAGAAAAGAAAATAAAATTGCTTTTATTACTAAAATTAAATATTAGGTTTTTGGGAAAAATATGTGCAACCTAAAATTTTAGGTTAAAAAGAATAGATTTTTCTCTTTTTGGTACACAAGGAGGCAGAGATTTTGGAAGAAAAAATTATTTTGGAAGCAATATTTTGTTGAAGAAGAAATTATCAGAGGATTGCTGGAAGAGGGATTGGCTTGGAAAACTGGTACAGGATTGAGCTATTCCACGTAAATCTTCTAGGAAAGCTATACAGGTTGGGTGGCCTCTTCTGGTTGTTTTTAAAGAAAATATTTTATTTCTTCCCTCTTTCTGAATGATGTGTAAAAAATATTTGTCAAATCCAAAACCCTTTCTGGTTATTTCATGTTCTTGGCTAAAATTCATTCCTGAAATTTATTTTAGTTTATGGAAAGAAGTTATTTCCTGAGTATTTGTAGATTAAATTTTGTGAGGATTTTGGAAAAGTTATTCTGGCAAATTTTGCCAAGATGTTTTACTATGCATAAAAGTTGCAAGTTTTGGTAGAAAATGGGATTTACCAGAGAAAATATCCCCTCTTGTTTGGTATTGGTTTCAATATTTGGCTATGGTTGTTCTGTCAATATTTGTACATCTCTGTGTAATTATTTAGTTACTATAGTAATAATTTTAATTTTGGGTTATTAAAAATTATGGGGAAATTGCTTTATTTAATTATTTTGGGGAAAATTGTATTAAATAAATTCTAGGGAAATAAATTTAATTGAAAATTTTATTAAATAAATTCTAGGAAAATAAATTTTATTGAAAATTGAAATTTATAATTTTTATGCTATGGAATTTAAAAAAAAAAAAAGAAAATATATATATATATATATATATATATATAAATTTTGGTTTTGGGAGGGTCGGTAGTTGCTACCGACGGTAGTACAGCTACCGGCGGTAGCAGTACTACCTACGGTAGTTCCTGCTACCGTGCGGTAGCAGTGAGTTAGTATGGTTCGCTTTTCCCTGGGTTTTATTTTGTATTCCAGAATATGGTATAATCGGGTTCCGTGCCCAGTGTTATATAATTCAGTTTTTTAATCTATATATATATATATTCATAAATAAGTTTTTAAATTTTTTGGGTATTATATCATTTAATTATTATTTAATTTTGTACAATTTAATTCATTTGTTAATATATATATATATATTGTAATATGAATATAGGTATATGATATATACGATGAATATATATATTCATATATTTATATTATATTATTATATATATAATTAATTCATAATTTTGTTATTTCCAGAAAAGCTTATATTTTTTAGATTCTATATTTATTCTTGGAAGTACATTAGAAGGTTAATTTTTATGTTCTTAATTTAGCCTTGTTTTTTATTACGATAAAAATAGGTTTTGAAGGGACCACGAAACCCTTTACAAAAGAACCTTACAAGATTATAGCATTAAGCAACCAGAAGGAACAAACCCAAGAAAAGCCAGCGAAATAACTAGAGAAAACCAGCTAAAGCCCCAAAAAACCAGTAAAATCCGGCCAGACCTGACAAAAGAAACTAATTAATATTTTTCAGGGCATTAGCCAAGTTATTGCTAATCCCATACAGGTCTTTGATATTTTCCCTAAGATTAGGGATCTCCTTAGCAGATGCAGTAGCAACTTTCTTAACACTCACTCTAGTTCTCTTTCCAGCTCCACTCGAAGTAGCTTCACCGCTTCCAATCTTGATAGCATATTCATCCATGTCGAGGTCAACCACTATTTTGGGAGAATAGGAATTATCAAAGATCTTTGAGATATCCTCAAGGTTTTTAGTGACAGCGGACAAGATATTCGGAATAATACCCAACAGGTTTTTCATCGCCACTTTCCCTTCTTCCAGCAAATTAATCTGAGTAGCCATTTTATTAACTTTCTCCTCCATTTCCTTCTTCCACTGCTTCTGATCCCTATCATCTTCCTTCCTTTTGTCATCCTTCTGTTTCCCATTTTTATCCAAGTTCTTCAATAGTTCATAAGTCCATCTGTCATAACCCAATCTGGCCTCAGTAATTTTTTTAAGGTTATCCAAGAATAACCCTTCTCCAATGCTTTCCTTTTCCTCACTCAAACTATCCTTTGCCATATCCTTCTCAGGTTCCTTGTTCTTCTCCCTCTCAGAATTCAAATCTTTTTCCTCATTATCCTTGTCATCCACATCCACCATGGGTTGGTTGTTGTCATTGCCAGGGCTAGCACTATGAATTGGGTTATCATTGTCAGATTCGTTCTCACCTTCTTCATGCTCTGCTCCCATTTCCTCATCTTTCCAGTTGTCCTCACCCTCTGACTCATCTATTTCCATTTCACTGCCCTCTTTACCAATTTCCTCTGTGTAATTCTTATCTTCATGGAATTTCATCCTAGTGGCACTCTTTCTTTTTTTCCTAGATGTAGCCTCCTCCTTGCTAGGTTCCCCTTCCTCCAACATTCTCTTACCTTTCCCTGGAGAAGCGGATAACCTCTTATTTTCTAGCATGGCTAGGGTTTTACAGTGCTCATAAATGAGCAGCAAAAGCCCATAATGGAGAACCGGACTCGAGGGATTCTTGTTGTGTTTATTGAGAGACCTAGAAAGGGACCCAAAGAGATAGTAGGGCAGGGATACCCATTTCTCATGTATAAAGTGGTTTAATAACACAAAGTGGTAAGTGTGGGCCCTAGAAAAGTGGCCCTCAATAGTTATATATTCCATTATGGCATTCAAAACCCAGCCACATATTTTCTTGATGTTGGAGGCTTCGTAATAACCCTCTGTGGCTTTTCCAATTTTAGCCCTCTCATTTTCCTTACGCAAGAACAAATTTATCGCATTATTGGAAACCTTGAGATCTCTAAAAAAATTAAGCCCAGAGTGGGGCATACCTATCATAGTCACGATGAGGCCCGTGTCCAATTTGAACCTAACATCATAGATTTTAAAGGACCCATTACACCAATTTTCAGAGATTTTGGAGACAACCAGATTAACCCTACCTTTGTCGTAATCAACCAACTTCTCCATGAAACTAGTAAGGGAACCTTTTTCCAGCTCCACCCAAACTTTTAGCATATCTTTCCATCTAGATGTGTTGTCTGGTTCCTCCCTCCTTAAATCTCCTCCCATATTCAAATTCAGACTTTCACCTCTGTTCTTCTGCAAACTCAAAACTTTCTTCCCATTGTCGCTCAAGATTTTGAAAAAAATGACCCACAAAGTGTGCAAAGTGATATTATATTTGATTGGGATTCTACCACTCTGCCAAGTAATCATAACCTTTCCATCAAAGCATAAATTACTCATATAAGCTATCATGATTATGTGGTCCTTCTTTCCCCGTAAATCTATCTTTTTTTAGGAGCTCTTTAATACTCATATTAATATCTTCCCCGTGCCAAATTATTTGAGAATTGGAGTTAATGCCTAGGTTCGGCAGACAGTCTGCCACCATATTTTTCTCTCTAAAGGCATGTTCAATGACAATAGCTTTAAAACTAGCAATGACTTCCCTAGCTTTAAAAATAATGTTTTCAATAGACCACGATGGCTCGGTTTCCTCCTTCAAACACTTAATGATATTGAGTGAGTCTCCCTCAAGCCATAATTTATCATGATTTAGGTCCTTAGCTATAATAAGAGTGTTCAACGTAGCTGAGGCTTCAACAAAATGACTGGTTTGACTCCCCAAAGGACCAGCAATTGCCACTAAGCAACTTCCAACAAAATTCTTAACAATGCCCCCATAACCAACTTTACTTGAGTTCCCCTTAGAAGCCCCATCAAAGTTGGCCTTTAGCCATCCCTGAGGTGGAAAACACCAAACAAGACCTTCTCTACCCTTCTCCTTACTAGGTTTGGTAGTTGAGAGGTTCCACCTATCATTGAAGTCTTCTTTAGCAACTTGTCCATCATAAGTACCATTGATGCATTCAAAGATACTCTTGTAAATTTTATCCACCACCACTTCAGGGATGGCACTTTTATCCCTAAAGATCATGTTATTACACTCTTTCCAAATATTCCAGATAACATTTGGGAAGATAAGTTTCCAAAGCTCCACTATCTTTGGGTTGGAATTAGGGCATTGCCATTGCTGCCAAGAATCCCCAAGAGAGTTCGGAAAGACCCAACTTGGCTTCCACCTACTTAAAATAATTTTCCAAATTTCCTGGCTGAAGGTACATCGATGGAGGATATGGCAAGAAGACACTTCTTCCCTGCAACAAAGAGAACACCTATTAGGAAAAAAAATCCTCACTTTTGAAGGTTGTCCAAAGTTAATACCTTGTTTTGGATAAAGATCCAAAAAAAATGTTAACTTTAGGAACTAACTTTTTGTTCCAAACTTTAGCCCAAGTAGGAGTTTCTTCCACTTTGTTTTGGATAGCCACGATCGAGGACGCAAAATACTTCCCATCTGGGGTTTCCTTCCATATCAAACTATCCTCTTTGTTGTCTCTAATAATTTTAGAAGAAAGAACAACCTCGAGAAACTTTAACTCTGGACTCTGCTGGCTAAAATCAATCCATTTCCCATTTCTCCAATAATCTCTAGCCAGACCCCCAAACCTGCTTTTGAACCAATCTTTTCAATCATAAAGGATTAGAATTTACTCTAGAGGTTTATCCATTATCCATTTGTCTTCCCAAAATCTTATACTTCCACCATTTCCCAGATTCCACATTCTACCAGTTGCAGCCAAACATTTTGTCGATTGAACTGCATTCCATATTGCAGAACCTTCAACAATAAAAGACTTATCTAAGAATTCTTCCTCAGAGGGTTGCATGTGAAGATATTTGTTTCTCAAGATTAAATTCCACTCTCTTTCCTCCCCTTTCATTCTCCAAATTTGTTTAGCTAATAAGACATTGTTCATAGAACTAATATTCCTTAAAACTAGCCATCTAGAGGCCTTAGGAGAACTTATTTTATTCTAGACAATAAGGGGAATTTTGTTCTTGACTTCCACTCCCAACCAAAGAAACTTTTTTTGGATTCTTTCAATTGCTTCCGCAAACTTTCTAGGAATTTTAAACAAACTGAGGGCATAAACAGGTAGGTTTTGGAGAGAAGCTTTGAGCAAAGTAACTTTGCCTGCTTGGCTAAGGACAACCCCTTTCCAACCAGCCAATTTGGAGTTGAATCTGTCAACCAACTTAATCCAAAAATTATCCATAGGCTTGATACAAAGGGGAAGCCCCAAATAAGAAGAGGGAAGCTCATCAATTTTACAGCTAAGAATTCTTTCAATCCTTAATTGTCTTTGAACAAGGGTATTGATGAAGAAAAAAGAGCTCTTCTCCCAATTAATTTTTTGACCAGAGGCAGATTCATAAATATTCAAAATGTTCTTCATATTTTTAGCTTCCCTAATGGTAGCTTCCCCCATAGTAATAGAATCATCAACAAACTGTACATGGGTATAGGTAAAATTAGCAGAGGAAGGTTTTAGTCCTCTGAGATTGCCTTCTTCCACATTTTTAAAGATAAATCTACCCAAACTTTCAGCTAAAATGGTAAACAAAATAGGGGAAATGGGATCCCCTTATCTAAGACCTATGGTACTTTTGAAAAAACTAGAAGGGGATCCATTGACAATAACATCAGAAGAGGAGGTTTCCATCAATTGAGAGCAAAGCTGAATAAATTTTACTCCAAATCCAAACGCTTTCACAATCCTTAAGAGAAACTGCCAGTTCACTCTATCATAAGCTTTTGCCATATCTAACTTCAGAAAGAAACCCTGATTGTTAGCCACCTTTAGAGAATGAATATTTTCATGAACTGAAATAATGGAATCTAGAATCTGTCTACCGGGGACAAAACCATTCTGCTGGGCTAAGATAATTCTTCGAAGAATATCTAGCAGTCTGGAGGTAAGAACCTTAGACAAAATCTTGTAAACCGAGTTGCAGAGACTAATGGGTCTAAACTTATTAAGAGAATCAGCTCCAAGGATCTTTGGAATAAGGACAATGAAGGTAGCATTCAGTTCTTTGAGAATCTTTCTAGAGCCAAAGAATTCTTTAACACCTTTACAAATATCAGTCTCCACAATATGCCAAAAAAATTGGAAAAAGAACATAGGGAAACCATCCGGTCTAGGAGACTTATCTCCTTGAAAAGAGAACACCGCCTTTTTGATTTCCTGATTATTAGGAATTCTGGACAGATGTTTATTGTCTTCCTCAATCAAAGTAGGAGGAATAGCTTGCAACAGGAGATTTTGTTTACTGGCGTCAAGGTTATCCACTTCTCTTAGAAGGGTACCAAAATAATCCAGAGCTTCCTTTCTTATGTCATTATCCTCTGTTAAAATCCCTTTATTACTGGATAACCTGGATATCCTGTTAGCTACCCTATGCTTAAGAGAAGTTAAGTGGAAAAATCGGGTATTTTTATCACCTTCCTTCAAGTACAAGGCTCTTGATCTTTGTCTTCAGAATGTCTCTTCATTGGAAATAATAGTGTGGTATTTAGATAAGAAACCATTTTCCATAGATCTCATCTCTTCAGAAAGCCCCTCCTCTTGGATTTTATCTTGAACTTCTTTTATTTCAGATTTTATTTGAATTTTACTCTTGAAGATATCCCCAAAAATCTCTTTGTTCCAGATTTTGATTTTAGCCTTTATAATATTGAGCTTTTTAGCTATTCTGAAAAAGAGTCATTCCCTCAACCTCAGAATTCCACCAATCAGCAACACAAGCTTCCAGGGAAGGATGGGATAACCAAACTTTTTCAAATCTAAAAGGGAAGTTTCTCTTAGCAGAAAAAGAATTGGTAGTAAAAGAAATAGGGTAATGATCAGAACCAATCTTGATAACAGACGCAAGAGAACAACTATACTTAGATAACCACTCAGGAGAAATTAAAGTTCTATCTAACTTAACTTGAATAAGATCAACTCCAATTCTTCTTTTAGTCTAAGTATAGTTAATCCCTTGGAGATCCACATCCATAAGAGCTTGAATATTAATGAAATCAATAAGATCTTGTTTACCATCAAGCTGCAAGGGAAGGCCTCCCATCTTGTCATCCTCTTTAAGCAGAGTATTGAAATCTCCCATTATAATCCAGCTTTGATCAGCAAAATTAAGTCTGTCTTCATCAAGGCTTCTCCAATATTTAGCTCTCCCAGTTTTGGTATTAGGCGCATAGACATTGGATAAAACCCAGACAAAGTTATCCTTGATATGCTCAAGCTGCACAGAGATCCTATTAAATTTAGAGATGATTTCCTCCCCTTTTATAGTTTTTTGGTTCTAAAAAATTATAGTTCCTTCAGAGGCTCCCTCCGAGCTAGATCCTATTATTCCATTGTTTTTGAATATTCTGATCTTTTCAACTTTATCCTTACACATCTTGGTTTCTTGAACAAGGACCACATCTGGTTTATGATCTCTTATAATGTTACATAACACATCCTTCTTGTGAGGGGCATTCAACCCTCTTGTATTCTAGGAAATTATCTTCATACTTTAACCAGAGATACGGCTGACTCAATGGAACACTATGCTCCATCAGCACGGTTCTTCCAACTTTCTTGTTCCCTCTGATGTTTTAGAGATGGTCTCCCCTACTTTTTCTTTTGGCTTCCAACATCTGCCTTTTTCTTATTCTTGCTTCTAGTTGCAATACCTCCATTGGGTCCCTCCTTATTCGATTTTCCCTCTTTTGTGCCATGAATCCTAAGATTTCCTTCTAGGATTTCCATTTCCAAACTATGTGATGGGGTTTTGCATTGGAACGGCTTTGGGCTTCCATTGGTTAGAAGAAACAAAGGCTCAAAATCAAAAAGGTTAAAGTCTTTTGCTTCATTAAAGTCTTCCTCAATTGCTTTTGAGTACGATGATGCAAACACATCATCATTGAGTCTTTCCTCTACTTTCTCTTGATTGACTGATCCAACCTCCTGGTCGTCTGGATCATTTTTATTATTTAACTCTCTTCTTTGCTCATCTTCTTTAGTACTTTCTATTTGATTATTAGAACATACACAAGCACAAGTAGGTTTTTCATTATTACTATTCACATCCTTCTTCACTTCCTTTTCTGGCTCCGTCACTTCCTTATCAGGATCACACCCTACTGATGGGTCTCCTTTTTTCTCTTTAGTTTTCCATTTCTACTTCTGTTGCACACTACTATTAGTCTTTCTTTCCTTACCCTTCTTAAGTGGATAGGATTTTGCCCAATGGCCCAATTTTTTGCAATAGAAGCAAGAAAACGGGAGCGATTCATATTCAATCGCTTGGGTCCATTTCCCTAATTTAGAAATAATCTCAATAGATTGGGGCATGTCCATCATTTGATTAACATTTACACATATACGAGCAAAGACTAACTTTTATTTAGCTACAGTCATTAGGTCGATCGAGAGAAGTTCTCCAAAAGAGCTAGCTATCCCCTTAAACACTTCTTCATTCTAGAATTCCAGAGGAAGGCCCGGGAGGCACGTCCAAATAGGTGCCGATACAAAAAAAGACTCATCAAGAGAGAGGTTAGGAGCCTATTTCTGTAGAGCCAAAGTTGACTTGCCAAACATCCATGGGCCTTCACATAGAGCCTTATTCATATCTTCTTCAGAGTTAAAAGCAAAGGAAAAAAAGCCCCTAGGCAACGCCACCACATCCACTTGACCCTTGAGATCCCATTTCCTCCTTATAAAATTCCTAACAACATCAATGTTAGGCCTAAAACCAGCAAATCGTCTGATTAATGTCATAGCTAAACCAACAATAATGAGATCCACTAGCTTATCCGGGACAGAAATAGCAACCAACCCTAAAACTGGATCAGAGATGTTTGTAACTTCCGGAAGTCTTGATTTTACCAACGGCTTCACTCCAAAAAGTGAAGACCATTTTTTTTTCTTACCTCTATCGTGTGGGTCCCCAATTTTTGAATCTTTGTCTTCCACTGATTTGCCTGTCTCCTTGTCCTCTTCTGTACCTTGAGATACCTAGAAACTAGCCTGATTGCCAGTTCCACCTCCAGAAAGACTGCATTCCCTAGGAAATCCGCCATTCCCAGATTTGAAATTTGGGATTCCCGCTCGCCGCTCTCCTTGCCGCTCCACACCCATTTCTTCTTTTTAACTTTGCCAATAGTTTCCCCTTAATTTAGCCTTGTTGATCAAATGACAATTCTTCTTTTCTTTTATCAATGAGGTGTATTTTCTGCTTTTCTAAAATATCCATATTTGCAAGTAATTAATGCTTTTTATTGTTTTAAAAAGATTGTTTGTTATAGGATATTTTGAATAAAGGGTATTCTCTAGTAAAAACATATTTTGTTGTAAATCTGATTTGAGTTATTGTCTTGTTACTAAGGTTGTTTTTACCCCTTTGTTAGGTGTTGTTGTATAATATTGTTGATATAAGCCATTGTGTGTTTTATTCCATATGGTCAATCCTAGGTTATTTATTTGTGCATCCTTCACCTGTGGTTTATCAGGATTAGATATGGCTATCTGTTTCACCATAGAGTTCTCGTAGAGAGACCTTTCTTGTTAGCATCCTATGAGAGAGAGTGGCTTTTAAGCAGGTGCCACGCCCGAAGTGGATGGCAGGATAACCCCTCAAAAGTCAGTTAAGAAGTGATAACCTAATAATTGATTAGGGGGTGGGTAGATTAAATATTAATTAAGATAATATGCCTTGCACATGGTTGAGTGCTTGTATAGGCTTAGGATGTGGTGAGAAGGTCTGGAATGGCAAACCTATCACCTTGTCTTCACAAAAGGATTGGTAGGGTCCGCATGAGGCTTAGATGGAGCCGGAGGTTCGGGAGAGGTTACCAGGATAACCTAGGATGGGGACCGGGACCTATGGAGGCCTACCAGGGTAACCACCTTAAGCCATGCAATGACACTCTCTCCTTAGAGTCACTAGTGTTTGTGAGTTGAGTCACATGGATGTTCGCGGAGTCATGTAGTTTTGTCGTACTTGTCTTATTTTGCTTGCTTGAGGGTCTTCTACTATCTCCTAGCACGGTGGGGTGGTTCCATTTCAAGATCACATGGTCGGGTGGTAGTGCCACTTCCCATCAGATGTTCTAGATTGTATCTTCAAGAGAGGAAAGGCTTTGTTGGTGTTCTTGGTTTGTGGTTCATGTACCAGCTCTTGTTCATGATCATTGTTCAGTTGAGACCTTGTGGTCATTGTATCAAACTTTTATATAACCTTGATATTGTAATCTTTGGATTCCGTGGTATTTTTGGAAGCCATTTATTTATGGATATTGTAATATTATGTCAATGGAATGTATGTTAATTCAGTTGCTTTAATCTTATGTATAAATGAATTATGGATAAATAAATGCATTGGAACACTTTGATTCTTTCACTATGGAGTTTAGATGTATGTGTAGGTTTTATCTTAAGCATTTAATTTTCCTAATTAAATGGACAATTGGATTAACCATGGTGTTAATATAATCTATGAATTAATCTCTGTTGGTAACCCTTAGGAAATCATGTGTTAGACTTCCGTTGTGTTGTTAAACATGCTATTGTTATAATTAATGCACTTAATCTTTAAAAAAAAAAAATCACCCTTTAGTTGCCTAGTTGTGTTGTTTTCCTTTAGGGTTCCTGGTGGGGCATTACACTGACTATGCACAAACAGTCTTTACTGGTCATTCACAATTATGCATTGAGGTAACCAGACATTGCCAAATTGCTAACTCAAGGTATAAATAAATAAAATTAAGGAATATCATCCAAAATAGGAATGATGGCTATGGTTGGGTATTATTAATGGCCAGTGTGCTATCTCCTATAACCACCGTTAGGGATATGAGCACTCTCAGACTTGTGGAGCCAGGTGGAATTGATTCTTTGTACTTGCACCAACCAAAACTTAAAAACACCTATGCATACATATAGATATGATATAATATAATTTAACCGCAAGCATCATTAACATGCCTTTTTGTTGTCCTCTTAAAGTTTATTGTTATTGATAAATTTGATAATGCTCAGAGCCTGTTAGGGTTGTGGTTAATTAGTTGTAGTATTTCGAAGCTTATTTCTCGAAACTATTTGATAAATGAGGTTTGCATGCCTTCCAAGATTGAGTTTAATTTTGACTTTATGACTACTAGTAGTTTTTATCTTTATTTTAATCAGTTTAGTAGTATGTATGTCTATGTTCATATGAAGTTAATCTGGTCAGATAGCCCTTGTGGTATGATAGGGGTTAGGGATATTCTATTTTTTGGTTACTTATTGGTGAATTAGATTCATGAGTTTTGTCTATCTTTTGGCTATGTGATGTCAGTTTTTATTCTCTTGTTGCTAAAATTTTATGTTTGTTGTTTGGTTTTGTGAGGGATCATAGCCCTTTCCCTACTTAAGTAATAAAAAACATTCCTCAATCAGGGTCACATAATAACATTGTTAGTAATATGATATCTCATCAAATCAATATAGCATCATCAATTGAATCTACTATTAAGCATTTAATCTCTGAAAAAAAAAATGATTTATTACTTTTGAATCAACCAACCAAATTAATATCACTTGTCACATTCTAGTTATTAATCAAATCAACATAGATATTAAAACATCATAAATATGATAACAACCTCCAATGAATCTAGTACCCAAATGGATATGCAGTAAACAAATAGAACAATAGTCCTCACAACCAAACACATGATTAAGCATGCATCCCAAAGAAATAGCATAATCATGATCATCATGAAGCAATCCAGAATATCATTGGTCCAACATGAACACATAACATAAATTTAATAAAGACATAAGCTAGGCACTCAAGGCCTTACATTGAAATCAAATGCAACATCTAGAATAATAGTAAAGCACGACAGAAAGATTTACACCCTAGAGATAAATGCACAATCACAGGCTCGTAGCCAAATCCATATCGAGAAAGAAGAATATAAAAGAGAAATCAGACGGGCATTATAAATGGAACCCAATTTTTCTCTAAAAATCATCATATCTAGGAGAATATTGTTGAAGGAATCATAGTGTAAAAGAGAGATATGCATCCTATTTCATCTTGAATAATATCATAAGAAGTATTATCAAAATTGATTATGTGAAGTTCATTGTTATGTATGAATTTGATTGTGTGGTGAAGGGTAGTAGGGACTATTTTCATAGCATGAATCCATGGTCTACCTAGAAGAAGGTTATAATTGAGATCATTAGGAATGAGATGGATAGGAGTGGGTAAAGTCATAAGTCCTTCTTTGATAGGTAATATGACTATACCAAGTGACTGTATAGCAACATTATCAAAGCCACAAATATAGAGAGAATCGGGTTGAATGGAAGAACAATCCTAATTTATCTTATCTAATAAGTCAATGTGACAAATATTTAGGCTCGACCCATTATCAATGAAGTATTGTCTTATCTTATGTTCATGAATGCAAGGTGTGATCATGAGGGTGTTATCTCTATTTTCAACCTCTAAAGAAAGGAATTCATCTTGTGAGAATTTTATATTATTTGGTCTAATCAAAGAAGGGTAAATTACCTTTTGTAAGGTTTCTTGGATCAACCCATGCTATTAAGGTGAATTTTGAATCAAGTCCTAAAGGCAAATCTTCACTAAGGTAGCATGAATTTGCAAGATTGGGTTCCCTACCAACATGTTTCTTAAGATGATGAGGTTAAGGAAGGGAAGTGAGAAGAACATTGGAACCTTGCTTGTTGATTCTAGTATTATATGTGTGAGGCACTTTGAGGCTATATTTGTTTGCTATTTGTCTTTCCATATCACTTTTTTGACATATGTATTTTGTAACTCTTAAGAAATAGTCAAGTTTTCTCTTTCCCGTAGACTTTTCATTTTTATTTGTATGATTTGAAACATGGATTGTATTGACATAAGATGAATTAGGCTCTTTTTTTACTAGGAATTCATCTTCAGAAGGGTGAGCATAAAGGAAATTTATAATGATTTCATCCTCTTTCTCTAAGGTATTTTATGAATATGACAAACTTTGGGAGAAGGATTAGCAATATTCATCAATGCTTCATCTCTAGGAGATATACCATGTATGCTAGGTAGAGCAACATAAAGGAAGGTGTTTATGATATCATCCTTTTCCACTAAAAGATCCTTATGGGGGTTGTATGCTTTAGGAGAAGGATTAAAATCATCCTTATGGGGGTTGTAAGTTTTAGGAGAAGGATTAAAGTCATTATTTAAATCTTCATCCTTAGGAGAGAGTTTTAAGAGAAATTTTCATGATTTCTTCTTGCACCAAAGTGTCGTCATGGGTGGGACCGATTTTGGGAGAGGATAAATAATAGATATGGATGAAAAGAAGATATAATTTTATATCATATGTATGTAAGGGAACATCATGAACATATTGAATGAAACTTGGAATTGAACTAGAAAAAGAAGATAACAACTCTATTTAACTATATGCATCTATGATCAAACAAGATAATTATATTCCATATTAATAGATAAAAATGTAACCAAAAAAATGTTCAACCAATAAATTTAATGAAATTGTGAAAAAAGGCTTAAAATTAGAAGATATGCAAGTGTAAGAAGATCTAGGTTCACCAAAATGTAATGGATGGAAATAGGGTTCACTAGCTTGTACATGCAAAGTAGGAATTAGCCTATTTCACAACAATCATACTCAGAAGGAGAATAAAATAAATAGGCTCAACCTCAAACTTATTAGGAAAGGGATAAGCATAAGTTGAATTCAGTACTCCTTGATTGAGTTGAAAATGAGAAATTGAAAGGATGTGAATTCAATGTGAAGAACTAGAGTTAGAAGGTGCAAAATTGACAATGGATGACATAAATAGACAAAAATAGAACTAATGATCATATAAATAACCTAGATCTAGAAAGGGTATGTAGAGAGGAACCTATGTCTAAAATATAGACTAAAAAATATGGGGCAATGGTGCATAGGCACCACTGTCCAACTGGTGATTTTTTTAGCATACAACTAGATCTGAAACATTGAGACCCTATGACTGCTTCCTACAAAACTTGAACCCAAATTGGGAGGACAATGATGCCCAAAGTCTCTTCTCCATGAAAATAGAGCCTAAATGCACTTTTCTAGAGGATTCCTAATGAAATTTGGAGAGGTCCTCTATCTCGAGGTCCTCAGAACTTTCAAATATTTGGTCTCTATTAGAATCCTATAGTTTAACCTAAATATGCACACAAGAAGAGAAAATAATGTTGGGTTGATAGGGGTTTTCCAAGATCAAAACCCATGTTTGGAATTAACCCTATAATCAAATGAAAATTAAAATGGAAGGCATGTCTTAAGATGGAAGAGGCTAGATTCAAAATTGAAATGTTTGAATGAAAATGCTTATTGAAATGATTAGACCTTCAATTGATGATGCAATTCTCCCAGGATAAATACTCCATGTGTTGATACAATAATATGATGAATCATCATAAAATCCATCATGAAATCACCATGAAAATATAATAGTACATCCCTTTTTGTAGCTTGTTGCTCCTTCAATCATAGTTGCTCTTGAAATTGGAATGGTAGCATAATGATGAGATGATAATTTTTTGATAAAATGAATTAGGAGGGATTCTTTATATAGGTATTTCAAAGTAAAATCACCTTTTGGTTACTCACAATTATCATATTTTTGCATTGGGGATATTTCTAGAAATAGCAAGACTGACATATTATCTTCCCGAAATTATAGCCAAAAAGTGTCAAACAATGGGGGAAAGATGCATTTAACTTTGAAATGACATAAGACTCATATAAGATTGAAATGAAATAAGATAAAGGGAACACCTAAAATAAGGGTCTAAATAATAAATTGTTTATGTATTAAAGTGAAATAGGTCTCATAATATTGAATTACATATTAATTTAATGCAATAAAAGGTCCTGTAATGCATAGAGGGATGGGAAATACTAAAATGAGTTCTAGGAGTGTGAAATTGGACTCCACAATTAAAGGAGTAAAATTGATGATGCTAGACATATGCCATCTCAATCTATCTTTTCTTATTTTTGTCTTCTATCCATGGTGTAGGAGCACCCAAGTGAGTTAGCAATCAGAACCACCATTTTTTTGGTTTGATTTGGTTTTCACTTGGAATCTCTCATTCACCTTGTGGGAGCTTGACTATGATCATGGAGGGTGAAAGGGAAAGTTTCTAATATAGATTTGGTCATGAATTTTGTCAAATATGTAATTGAAAATTCTTTGGTAAACACGTATGTGAAATATTGAAACATGGAATTGTTTGATATAATAAAAATTATATGATTGCAACAAATGCGATTGGTCGATGTGAAACCAATCTCCATAATCGTTGCCACCATCCTCCTTGCCTATGCTAAAATAGGTGCTTTGGTATAAGATATGGACATCCATTAAATCATGATAAGGGGGATTTTCTTAGAACTTATAATTAGAATTGTTCTAGTACACGCGTATGTGAATTATAGAAGCATAGATATGGTAGTGAACTATTTGATAGAATGTTTGAACAAAATATGATCTCATAGATTGCAAGATATGCACAAAATGTATTTGTACAAAAGGATTTAGTTACTTTAAAGAAAATGAAAATGTCTTGTACAAATCCAATGCAAGCAAGCTTTTCCAGCATCCTTTAATGTGTACCATTGCAATCGACATGGGAGTCTTTGGAGTAGGCCACAATATCCAACAAAGAAAACATGGAAGGAATGTATTTTATATTTGTTGGAAAGGAATTAGAAACTTTTGAATAATTTTATTGTTTTAAAAGATCAAATTGATAACCATTCAACTCCCAATTGACATGAAGAACTAAATGAAGAATGAAAGGAGGTATCATAGATGTGACTATGTCATAAAAGTGTAGAAAGAGGATTTTTTCCATGCAAAAGGAAGAGAAAAGGATTTGAAAGTAAGTGTGTTGAGAAAGAAGAGTGTGTGGTGAAACCAAAGCAGAAGGAGTCTTGTTCCATCGAATTGTAAGATTGGAAATCAATTATGATATGCATGAACACTGATAGGAGAATAGAAGCGGATAGTTATAAAACCAATTTGAATTGCAGAGGGAAAGTAAAAGGAACCCTATGAAAAGGAGTAAACACAAAAAATATAGAAATTGAAAGACACATAGGCATAGAATATGAATACTTTGGAAAGATACAATGGTACCATATATAGTAGAAGTAGAAATCTGCATAGAGAAGATAGAAGCAGTCAAGAAGGGGAGTTGTGATCGGCCCAAATGAGTAGTGAAGGGTTGTGATAAAGAAGAAGAAATCCTCTTGCAAATATACCTACAGACTACAATAAAAAATAATGGGACAAGTAAGTTGTGTATTAGCAAGAAGTTCAAGTGTGGTGGATATTGTGGCTATGTAGTGAGGAGGTATCAGGACAAAGAATGTAGAGTCATGGATTGGTAGAATGGATAGAGGATTTATATTGGAAGGAACTCATAGGAATATGAGTAAGAGAATTTTTTGTGTGAGCATGAGAGGCCTATGTTTTAAACCCAAGGCAGGATTGAGAGCGGGGGTGAATCGGTCCAAAACAAAAATTAAATGCATCACATAAACAATTAAACTTCAACACACATGCACACCAAGATTTATACGTAGAAAACCTAAACATGGAAAAACCACGATGAGCACCTGCCCATAAAACATATCTTCTAGGTATGTCAGATTACAAAGAAAAGAGGTAACTACTCTAGACTTGCACATCAAGGCTAACTACTCATGGGTCAAGATACAAAGAGGACTAGAAAAATCTAAAGCCAATTGCACTTAGGAAAAGATACAAAAATGATATGAAAATAAGGTTCTCCTGATCATGAAGTTGTCCTCAAACTCTGCATCAAGCAACCAACCTCAACACACACAACTCTGATCTCAACTACCAACACTCTATCTCAAATCTTTGTCATAGTCTTAGCACAACTTTCATATCATTCAAACACAACTCTTCTTATGCTCTTTATCGAACCTCGCTAATTATCCTCGCATCTACAAAATTTCCTTCCTTTCCTCAATTTATTCACAACTCAATCATACACACTCTTATATACAAGATAGATCATCAATTCTTAACCAAGTAGGCCTAAATCAAAATACACTTTTTGAACCAAAAATACAAACACTGATCCACTCTAGAAGAAACAGGGGACAAAAACACAACTTCCAAATATCAATTCATTGATCCATAATCACTAGAACATAACCAAAAACATATCCACAAGCTATGCATCCATATAAGCAATTAAGGGTCAACAACATACTCTCCAATGCAAATAACTAAAATTCGGATCTTTACATGCTATAGTGAGACCCATAGCATATCAAACACGCTTCCACAAATCATATATAGACCTAACGATAGGTCTAGCATATAATCTCACAACCAACAAAGATCAATGCCACAATACTTGGAGAGAACAAAGATGTTTCTGGACCATAGAACAATCATATCTATAATACCAAAACTATATCCAATGAACATAACAACAACACTCAACACTAGCAATAGATTTCAGACCCAAGCATTTCTAGAACAACTAATAGAACAATGACGATGTTAGCAAAATGACACGATAACTTTGCACCACAAAAATTCTAGACCAATCCAGAACAATAAGTTTGGCATCAATGAAAACCACAACAACACATTGACGCATACTTCCAACACCATGAGATGGTCCAAGATGTAATTAATTTTATGAAATTGGCTTTGTTATTGAATAGAACAAGACTGAGGTTATTTGTGTTGGTTGTTTGGTGATATTGCTACACATATGTTCTTTGATGATATTTGAGAGATGTGTTGTCATCGATGTCAACATATTGCTCTGTCTATGATAGTGTTGCAGTGAGATCAGTATGTTGATTTGTTCTGCTCATTGATGATCAGAGTTTGCAAATTAAAGGGTTTGTAGAGGAGTGTGTATAGATGATTCAATATAATTTTTCAGAGGTCCGCATGAAGATTTGAGTGAGTTATGGTTATCTGTGTCGTGATTGGTTTTCCTATTGTTCAATGATAGAAGTGTTCAGTATTTTGATCCGTATTGCTCTGCATTGTAATATCGTGTTTTGCAGATTTGGAAGAATGTTTGGGATGTTGATGTGTATCTCCAATTCAAGTGGTTCGTCGTTTGGAGCTCCACAAGTTATTTTTCTAGGTTGACAGTCATTGCAATGTTCTTGAATTTTGGAATAATGAAGATATAACTCTACTAATTTGAGTTGTTGCGGATGTTGTGGTGGCAATTCATGACTTTTGTGGATTTTTTTGGATCATGTACCTTTTATGTTGGTGGTCCACATTTATCATTGCATGTGTAATTGATGATTTTCTTTGGTATGTTGGTTTTTCCCTTAACCGGGTTTTCCACGTCAAAAATCTTGGTGTTATGTGTGTTCTTGATGTGTTATTGATTTATGCCTCCATGGTTTATAATCATATTAGATATTAAGTTTAATTTGTGTAAGTTTGTGAGACAACTGATTAAGTACCCCCCCCCCTCTTAGTTGTTTGTCGGATATCAAGCCAATTCATCAGTTTGTTGTAGTCTTATAATGAGTGAAGGTTTAATTTGAAAGAAGAGAGCCTCTATCATGAGTGAATTTGTGAATTGTAGTTGGAGGGGAGTACCATCTTGCATCAATTGGTACCAGAGAGGGTTTTTGAGAATGTAGAGTCTACACTAGGACCTTTAAGAAGAGTTAAGTGGATGTGTAAAAATCTTGAGAGGATTGTTGTAAGTGTGTGAGGAGTCCTGAAAAATTGAGAGCTAAGGGACAAATCATAGAAAGAGATTTGAAAGTGTGAAGTGGTTGTGGAGAACTCAAAAAATCATTTTAGGTGTGTGCAGTCCTAATCGATTGAGAGCTTAAAGTTGTGAAGAAAAGTGAATTCCAAGTTGTAAAGAGTATGATGCATGAGAAAGATTGCAGAAAATAAGAGGATTAATTAAAAGAAGAGGAAGATGAGGTGGGTCATGAAGAGACACATGACAATTTCATTTTTGGAATGATATCAGGAAGAGATTTATGGGATGTGGAGAAATCCCTTGAAGAAGGACAATTGTTGCTAGGAGAATGAAGTGAGATCAACACATACAAGTGAAAAGGAGGAAATAAATGAGGTGAGAGATGAAAAAGTGTTATAAAGAATACAGTCATGATGGAGATAAAAGAACGTCATAGGTTGAGGTAGTAGAAGGGAATAATTTCAGAAGGTAGAGGTTCTAGTGAAGGTTGATTGACATTATGAAGATAACATGCCCCCTAGAGAGGAGATCGTAAAGATTGAAGATTTTTTTTTTTTGAGTGAATGAAATGAGAAATAATATGTAGCAAAGCTACCTAAGGAAGTTACAATCACAACAAGAAGTTATGAATAAGACATAACAACAATGGAGGTAACAAGAACTGATGAAGAAGACATCACAACAATCGAGGTAAATTTTAATTTGTGTAATCAAAAAGTTGATTTGCATAAGATAGTGGATATAAGGGGTCATTCAGTTGTAGCGGTTTGAATGGAGATATGGTGTGTTTGCATGTGGAAGTAGTAGAGGATGTTGCAAGTGAGATATGGTGGATGTGGTCAACTTTTGGTGGATTGAAATCCATGAAAGAGTAAAAGAGTGGATAGATTATTTAGTGGAGGAGGCTAGATAATGGTTTGTTCGATCCCATGAAGCAAAGGAGTAGAGGAGAAAGACCTTAGCAAATGGGGACGACAGATGGTGGATACAAATCCACAAGAGGAAAGAAGAGCAATAAGTAGAGTTGTGTGAGGAGGATGGAATTTGTGTTCCTTACACAATAATGGAGTTTACTATAGTAAGATTAATTCTATTACCTAACTCCATTTTGTGAGTTCCTCACAAAAAAAATTCCAACCTGACATGTCTAGTGTAGGAGCACCCGAGCAAGTCAACAATCAACACCATTATTTTTTGGGCTCAACAATGACCATGGAGGGTGAAAGGGAAAGTTTAAAATACAAATTTGGTCATGAATTTTGTCAGATGTGTAATTTCAACTACCTTGATAAACATGAATGAAAAATGTGGTAACATAGAACTATTTGATAGAATGAATATTGTATGATTCCAACAAAAATAATTGGCTTATGGAAAGCTATTATTCCTAAGAATTGCCACCATCCTAATTGCTTGTACTAAAATAGGTGTTTTGATATAGGGTATAGAAATTCATCAAAGCATGATAAAAGGGGTATTTCCTTGGAAACTATAGTTGGAAATTATAATGTACACACATATGCAAATTGTACAAGCATGGACAAGTCAATGAACTCTTTGATAGAATGCCTTAATGAAATGTGATCTCATAGATTGCAAGATATGCACAAAATTGATTTGTAGGAAAGGCTTTAGTTACTTTCAAGAAAATGCAATTGGCTAGTAAAAATTCAACACAAGCAACCTTTGCTAGCATTCTTTAAAATGTGTCATTATATCCAGTATGTGAGTCTTTGGAACAATTTACAATATCCATTGAAGTAGACATGGAAGGCATGCATTTTAGATTGGTTAGAATGGTGTTAGAATTTTTAAATATTTTTAAGTATTGTTTTAAAATATTAAATCGATGAGAATTATGACAAGAGAACAAAAATTTCTCTCAAGCTAGCATATTCAAGCTCAAAAGCCAAACCAGTGAGACCGCAACTCTGTTTCCCAGTCAGCTAGGAATGCAAATCAACAAAATCCAACAAGAAAACTAGGAGACATGCAATTTATTCTTCTTTCTATTAAGACTTGAAATGAAACTATTACAAATTAAAAAACTCATAAATAACTATTGATTTCTAATCTACAGTCAGTAATCAAGAGTTGCATTCAACTACACAAAACAAAGCTTCTCAGAGCTCACTACAAACACATGCTTACTTGGAGCTGCACATTGTCAGAAGCAATCTCTGCTCTATTGACAAACCACATGCACACATACTAGCTATTGTTGTATATAAAATTCTTCTTCACTGCTCAGACTGTTGTCTAGCTTCTGCATATTCTCTTTTTGGTATAGACTCTTCCTCTTCTTTTCTACAGATTCTGGAGAACATTCTCCTCTTTTATATTTGGGGTTGTCCACACAAAAATTCCTCCTCAAATTAAAATTCAAAATTACCTACCACATTAACTCCTCTACAGTCTTGGTGTTTATGTCAAGAGCTATTGGGATGAAGATCCCAACACAATCTTCCTCTAGGTTGTTTCCGCTGCAACACTCTTGACAGCCATGTGGAGTTTATGTGGGGGGGAAAGTTGGTGCCTCAAATAATAAATTCCAACACTCCCCCTTTATGTTGAGCCAACAAACAAGGTCAATCATTATCCAAATCAACTACGCCCAAATTTCTCCCTAGGCGCACAAAGTTGTCTCTATTTAATGGCTTGGTGAAAATGTCTACTAGATGTTGCTTAGACCTATAAAACTCCATTCTTATTTCACCATTTTCAAGTAAAATTCTAATGAAGTGATACCAAATCTCAATGTGCTTGCTTCTTCCATGAAATACAGGGTTTTTTCTCAATACAATTCATGAAACAATCACAAAAGATTGTTGTTCCATCCTCTTGTTCTTCCTTCAAATTTGCCAAGATTCTTCTTAGCCAAATAGCTTGACATGCTGCTACATTCACCACTATATACTTAGCCTCAGCTATTTATAGGGCAATAATGGGTTTCTTTTTAGAAGCCCATGAAATTACACCCAAACCCAAATGAAACACATAGCTTGATGCGCTCTTCTTATCATCTACACTTCCTGCCCAATCACTATCTGTGTAAGCAACTGTTGGACACAATGGATCACTAAGAGGGGGCTGAATTGGTGATTTAAACACTTTTTCTTCAACAGAGATACATGTACAAGATAAAACAATCTGAGTGTTAACCGATAACCCAAATAGTGCAAACTAAGTGTGTGAAAGGATTTTCTATAACATTAACATAACTCATACACAATAATGCATCACACAACACCAGGTGTATGAGGAAAACCCAATGTGGGAAAAACCTCGATGAGAATACCTACTAGAGATATTCTGCTCCAATCTAGCCTCACACTGTAAAAGTTCTAATTACAACTTTAGGGCATCAACTCAAGGAGCACCAACCCCTAATTTATGAGCAACAACTCAAAGGAGCACCAACCCTACACAATTTATAGGATACGACCTAAAGGAGCTATAACCCCTGCACTAAGCACCTACTCAGTGAAAACAATATTAAAACTCAGCTATACAAATGAGATCCTTGCTGCAAATGAAGTTTTGCAACCCTTCAAAGTTCTGCACTACCGGTTTCTAACTGACCAGTTTGTATAAGCTTAATACACACTGCAACTCAGCCTTTCTGCTGATTCTATCTCTGCTTAATCTTCTCTCCCTTTGTTCTACTAAAATCAAATCACACTTGATTACTCTCTATCAGATATTGCTTCCTTCAGATTTTTACCTCTGCATTCTATGCTCACTCTGCTGGTTTATTCCTTACTCTAGTTTACCCTGCTTATCCCTACCGGTACAATCTTCACTCATAAACACTTCAAGTGTTTATCTTTTCATCTCTCAAAACAACAATTTCACACTCCCCTTCACTCTTCAACAACACTATCTGTCTTAGGTCGCAATATTTAAACTAAAGCTTTCCCGCTAGAAACCAATTCAAATAGAGGGTGGCTAGGGTTTCCTTCTACCAACCAAATCTACATCCAATCTGATCTGATCCACCTTGGATCGCACACCTGCATTGGAGGAATAAGTCATCACATGCTTTCCATCTTGTCCAAAGTGTGTTTGCCAAAAATAGAAAACTCGACCATGATTTTTGGCCTTGAAATCTATCGACACATTTATGACCCAGTTGTTCCCTTCTCGAGGTCCTCTTGCAATCCGATTTCCTTGCTTTGATCCAGATGCCAACAACTCCCTGACCTTTCTTTGTCGTTCCTTCTTCCTCGAGCTGCATTGATCTGTTATCAACCCACTATTTGTGGCTTTTTTATTTAATGTCGACTAACCACTCCAATAACCATATTAATAGACACTTCATCGACTTTTGCATGCTTGCCACCTCATCTCCATGTGGCATCACATCGGTATACACTTAGCTCACCAAAAAAAGGTCAGTTTAAACTTGAACATACAACAAACTCATACCGACACAAGCCCTTATCGATGAGAACTTTCTCCTTCTGCTAACCGGTAGTGCATACTACACCGATAGCACAACTTCACCTCTGGTGGTTTGTGATCTCTTTGTCATTCTACCTCTTTATCACAAACATTATAGCAAGAAAACAACCTGCCTTTATACCAGTTACAACCTTCTTCATACTGAGCTCACAAACCCTACCGATAGTAGCCTACAATACCGATTGACATCAGTGACAACTCAATGCCAACAATCTCCCCTTTTGGCATTGATGTCAATATTATTTGTTTTGGTTTCTCTCCCCATTTGACAACAATGGCAAAGGGAATCTTAGTCTGATACCAATAATCTCTCCCTTTTCTACATCTAGTTACGACACATACTCCCCTTGTGTCCATGCTTCGTGATTCAAGAGTCATAAGATAGTAACAGTTGTTGAATCCCTCTGAACCATACAACCTCCTACACATTTAAGTGTTGCCAGATGGGGGGACTACTCCCATCTTTTGCCTTAGTACTCAAATGGGCCCAAAGGAAGTGGCTTGGTAAATATGTCAGCAGTTTTCTCACCATTGGGAACATATTCAACAATGACCTCCTTGTCTGCTACCTTCTCCCTCAAGAAGTGATACTTGATTGCAATGTGTTTTGTTCTCGAGTGCATTACTAGATTCTTGGAGATGTTGATTGCACTTGAGTTATCACATCGGATTGGAATAGGATCTGGTATCTCCATCTGTATGTCCTTCAATGTCTGCTTCATCCATAGCACTTGTGAGCAACATGTAGCAACAGCTATATATTCAGCCTCAGCAGTGGATAATGACACTGAGTCTTGCTTCTTGTTGTTCCATGATACTAACTAGTCACCTAAGTAGAAATCACCTCCACTTGTACTTTTCTGGTCATCGATACTTCCTACCTAATCTACATTAGTATAAGCCTACAAAGAGAAGTCTCCTTTCTTTGGATACCACAGGCAATAGCTGATAGTTCCTTGTAGATATTTGAAGATTCTTCTGATTGTATTTAGGTGAGCTTGTTTAGGAGCAGCTTGGAATCTTGCTACCATGCAAATAGCTTGTACAATATCTAGTCTAGATGTTGTTAAATATAATAGACTCCCAATAATAGACCTATATAGTGTTTTCTCAACTTCTGGTGACTCATCTAGTTTGCTCAACTTGCAACCGATAACCATGGGAGTACTTACTAGTTTGTTGTCCTCCATTTGATATTTCTTCAGCATGTCTTTTGCATACTTTGTTTGGGAGATGAAAATTCCTTTCTCCTACTATGAGATTTGCAAACCAAGAAAATAGGACAACTCACCCAACATGGACATCTCAAATTTTGTCTTCATCTGATCTGTAAATTCTTTGCACATGATGTCCTTGTCTCCACCAAAGATGATATCATCCACATATACAACCACTATAATCATGCGATCTCCATTTACCTTGACATACAAATTATTGTCTGCATTCCCTTTGTGGAAGCCTTGCTCCTTCAAGTATTTATCCAACCAGGAATACCATGCTTTGGGAGCCTGCTTCAAACCATACAAATCTTTTTTCAACCAACATACAAAAATCTCATCATTATGTAAAAGATAACCCTCTGGTTGTTCCATATATACCTTTTCTTCAAGGTTGCCATTCAAAAAGGAAGATTTGACGTCCATTTGGTAGACTTTGTAACCTTTATAGGCAAAGAAAGCTAAAAACATTCTTATTGCCTCTAACCTAGCAACTGGTACAAATTTTTCTTCTAAGTCAATACCTTCCACTTGAGCATACCCTTTGCAAACTAACCTTGCTTTGTGCCGGATTATCTTCCCTTCTTCATTCATCTTATTCTGGTAGACCCACTTGGTACCTATGACATTCTTATCTGCTCCTCTAGGAACAAGTTCCCATGTTTGATTCTTCTCAATTTATGTCAACTCTTCATCCATGCAATCTACCCATTTCTCACTTTTGCTAGCTTCATCAAAAGTTTTGGGTTCTAGTTCTGTCATGAGGTAGAAATTTACCTGCTCATGATTCTGGGCTAGTCTTCTTTTGGTTTGCACACCTTCATTTTTATCTCCTATGATCTGTTCTTCCGGATGGTTCTTCTACACATACTGGTTGGATTTATTGTTTGGTGCTTCCTCAACTGGTCCATTTTTAGATTGATCTTCATGCTCATCATCTAAAACATCAATATAGGCTGTTGATGCAGATTCTTTCTTATGTAGGTCTTCATCTATTCTCACATTTATACTATCAACCATTTTTCTTGAATTCTTGTTGTAGCATTTGTAGGCTTTTCTCTTGGTTGAGTAGCCCAAGAAGACTCCTTCATCACTTTTGGAATCAAAACTTCCTAATCCATCTACATCTCTCTTGATCAAGAACTTACTTATAAACACTCTAAAATTCTTGAGTGATGGCTTTCGGCAGTACCATAACTCATAGGGAGTCATTCTACTATCCACTCTTAGTTGTACCCGGTTCAATGTATAGATAGCAGTATAAATTGCTTCCTTCCAGTATCTATCTGGTAAGCTAGCTTCATTCAACATTGTTCTATCCATTTCTTTTATTGTTCTATTCTTCCTTTCTACCACATCATTCTGTTGTGGTGTTCTTGCTACTGAATATTATCTCTAGATTCCATGTTTCTCATAGTAGTCAATAAACTCATTCGAAGAATATTCTCTACCCCGGTCTGATCTTAAACACTTCAACTGGTGTCCATTGGCATTTTCAACCATCCTTCTGAATATCTTGAATCTTTCAAATGCCTATGATTTTTCATGCAAAAATGTCACCCAAGTCATCCTTGAGTAGTCATCAATAAACAACATGAAGTATCTCTCACTGGTCAGAGCCCTTGTCCTTGATGGCCCACACAGATCTGTATGCACTAATTCTAGAGGTCTTGAGGTATTGTACTCTTTTTTTTTGCAACTTACTTTGATTTTCTTGTCTCTGATACATTCGTCACAAAAAGTACTTGCTGGTTTCGTTATTTTTTGAATGTTTGTTACATATCGGTTCTTACTTATCTTCACCAGATTGTCAAAGTTCACATGACCTAACCTCTGGTGTCACAACCAATTCTCATCAACTTGTCCCATCATGCATTAGGACTCATAACATTCCTTCATATTGTAAACATTACCATTTGTTCTCTTTCCTTCTGCCACAACCTGGCCGATACTTTGCTTTCTTATCTTACAACCGGTAGAGTCAAATGTGAACTTGTACCCTTTGTCACACATTTGACTTACAATTAGCAGATTATTCTTCAGTCCTTCCATATCGTACACATCATAAGCCATAAGCTTGCCATCAATATTCAATGTACCACGATATTTAATCTTGATGGAGGAGTTGTCACCAAAATGGACAGAACCACCATTCCAATCATCAAGCTTGATAAACTTTTTCTTGTCTCTGATCATGTGATTTGAGTAGCCACTATGAACTACCCATAAATTCTTCCTTTCAGCATGTAGAGCAGGCTGCATAATCAAGTTTGACTTTGTCTTGTTCTTCTCCTTCTCTATCCAAACTTGTTTCTCTTCTTTCTTCTCCTCTTCTATCATCTTGAGTTCCGGCTTAGTCTTTATCTTCTGATCTGGTACTGTTTTTTTTTGCTTGTTAGTTCTCAGCTTACAATACCTTGCTATGTGGCCAAAATTTTGACACTTGTAACATTTTACATTAGCATTGAAAGATGTATCCAAAGCATTCTTGTAGGACATCTGCACATTTCTTCTACACACATAACTCTTATGACCAAACTCATTACAATTATAACATGTGACATTTGTACTTTGTAATGCAGCAAATGAGTTTCTACTATCAAAACTGGGGTTGACATTCATTTTCCTACAATCTACCATTCTATGACCGAACTTATTACACTAGTGACAATAACCATGAAAATTTGAAACATACGAATTAGATTGTCTTGGTCCTGCAGATGACTGCCTTACCAGGGGTCTTCCTTTCATACTACTAACTTTGGTAAATCCCTTATAATCAACTCTTGCATTTCTCCTTGGATATGCATGTTAGTGCATTGAGTATGGTCTCTAGTTCATTGACTATGTATACCAGTTTGTGTGCCAGTTCTTAACATCATCTGCATATTTCTTCTTACTGGCATCCTTACTTACCATGAATTTATTCTTCTCTTCACCTTCATTTGAAGAAGTAAACCGTATCTCTTTTCCAGATGTATCTTTTCTATTTGAACTTTGACCATCTTCAAATCCTAAGCCATCGGTATCCTTAGATTGCTTCTGCTTGCTCAACATCTTGTCTAAAGCTTCGATGTTGCCTTCATATTTGCTTCTCACTTTCATTTCTTCCTTGCTTTTCTCTAATTACTTTTGGAGCTTGACAATTTCTTCTTCTAGGTTCTGATACTCCTTCTCCTTTTTACTCAAACTGGTGCTAGTAACTTCACAGATTCTCTTGGCTTCCTCTAATTGAAGTTTTAGATCTGCGATTGTTTTCTTGGTCTCTTCAAGAGATTTCTCGAACATCTCTTGTTCTTCAGCTACAACCTTTTTCAACTTCTTCAAATCTCTTCTTGTTTTCTTTAGCTCTTCCAAGGCACTGATGATCTCTACTTCAAGATCTAATTCTCCTTCTTGCTCTTCCTCTTCTTCTTCTTTAGGTACTGAAACCTCTTGAGCCATGAAAAGAGTTGCACTGACATCATCTTCACTACAACAGTCATCTGAGACACTCTCCTCATCTGTGGTATCATTTTCATGTGTGTAAAGACTGTTTTGCTTCCGATTTCCTCTTCTACCATACTGGTAGACATTCTTCTTTATGTCCTTACCATATGATCTGCTACCACTTGATTGATCATCTTCATTCTTATCACCATAGGGACATTTTGCAGCAAAATGTCCAATATTTTTATAGGTGAAACATTTCAGCGGCAGTTTGGCTTTGTATTTTCCTGAACCCATCTTGAGTCTTCTGACAAATTTTGCCATGATATCATTAGAGTCTTCACCGGTTTCATCATGAGAATACTCTTCTTTTCCTTTTCTTGATGTTTTGAAATAAGCTTCTTTCTTCTTAGCCTCAGTACCAACAGTCCTCATTTCATAAGCAGTTAGGGAGCCATACAACTCATCCATTGTAAAGACTTTAAGATCTTTTGCTTCTTCTATAGCTGAAACCTTTGTATCATACTTAGGTGTGAGAGATCTAAGTACTTTCTTTACTACCACCTCATATTTAATTTCTTCTCCAAGCCCTCTAATGGTGTTTGTTGTTTCATCAATCCTTTGGAGATAGTCAACAATCTTCTCTTCATCTCTCATCTTCAAACCCTCAAGTTGTACTCTCAATGTCTGTAACTTGTCTTCCTCGACTTTAGCATCGCCTTCAAATATCTTCTACAAATTATCCCAAGTTTCTTTGGCAGAGGAGCAGTGCATGACTTTAACAAACTCATTATCAGATAACCCACTAAGAATGGCATTTTTAGCTTTAGCATTGTTCTCATATTCCTTCTTAGCATCTGGATCAGTAGGGGGATTATTAGGGACTGTATACCCATTCACAACCGACATCCATACATCACAACATAGAGAGGACAAATAGGTTTCCATTCTTCTACTCCAAAAAGCATAGTTGACACCATCAAACATAGGGGCTTTTGAGGAGGTTGATTCATTTCTTGCCATTGTGAACACTTAACAGGATCTACCCAAGCTAGAGAACACTTTGACAGAATAGGGTACCTATGCTCTAATACCAATTGTTAAACACAATGGATCACTGAGAGGGGGGTGAATCAGTGATTTAAACACTTTTTCTTCAGCAGAGATATACATGTACTAGATAAAACAATTTGAGTGCTAACCAATAGCCCAAACAGTGCAGACTAAGTGTGTGAAAGGATTTGCTATAACATCAACATAACTCATACACAAGAATGCATCACACAACACTAGATATACTAGGAAAACCCAATGTGGGTAAAAAATCGATGAGAATAGTTGTTGGAGATCTTCTACTCCAATCCAACCCCACAATGTAAAAGTTCTGATTACAAATTTAGGGCACCAACCCCTAATTTATGAGCACCAACTCAAAGGAGCACCAACCCCTACACAATTTATAGGCTACAACCTAAAGGAGCTACAACCCCTGCACTAAGCACCTACTGAGTGAAAACAATATTAAAACTCGGCTATACAAATGAGATCCTTGTTGCAAATGAAGTTTTTCAACCCTTCAAAGTTATACACTACCGGTTTCTAACTTACTGATTTGTATCATCTCAATACACACTACAACTTAGCCTTTCTGCTGATCCTAACTTTTCTTTATCTTCTCTCCCTTTGTTCTACTAAAATCAAATCACACTTGATTACTCTCTATCAGATATTGCTTCCTTCAAATTTTTACCTCTCCATTCTATGCTCACTCTGCCAATTTATTCCATACTATGGTTTACCCTTCTTCTCCCTATCGGTATAGTCTTCACTCATAAACACTTTAAGTATTTATCTCTTCGACTCTCAAAACAATAATTTCACACTCTCCTTCACTCTTCAATAGCAACACTATATGTCTTAGGTTGTAATATTTGAACTGAACCTTTCCTGCTGAAAACCAATTCAAACAGAAGGTGGCTAGGGTTTCCTTCTACCAACCAAATCTGCATCCAATCTAATCTGATCTGCCTTGGATCGCACACCTACATTGGAGGAATAATTCATCACACGCTTTCCATCTTGTCCAAAGTGTGTTTTCCAAAAATAGAAAACTCGACCATGATTTTCAGCCTTGAAATCTGTCGACTAATTTATGACCCAGCTGTTTCCTTCTCGAGGTCTTCTTGCAATCCAATTTCCTTGCTTCAATCCAGGCACCAACAAATCCCTGACCTTTCTCTATCATTCCTTCTTCCTCAGGCTGCATTGATCTATTATCAACCTGTGATTTGTGGTTGTTTTATTTAATGTTGACTAACCACTCCAACAACCATATCGATAGACACTTCATCGACTTTTGTATGCTTGCCACCTCAGCTCCATGTGGCACCACATCAACATACACTCAGCTCACCGACAAAACGTCAGTTTATGTTGGCATATGTGCAGAGTATGATGACATGATGATATTGTATGTTGTCATTGATGTCAATATGCTGAAGAGTGAATCGGTATATTAAAGTAAGCAACTTGCAAGAGAACCGGTATGATGTTGTGAACCGGTATATGTGAAAAAGTGAAGTGGTATGTCTGTCCAAGTGAACCGGTATGTTGGAATGAGAACCGGTATGCTTGTCCAAGTGAACCGGTATATGGAATGTTTTGTATCAAGGTTTCATATGGTATGACTACCGGCTGGTAGTCTTAGCTTCAGGGTTTCTAGTTGAAGTGTTCTATGCCTGTGTGATTCAACCGATGACATCGTGTGATGAGATAGCATTGTAATGAAGAATAGATTGTGTTGCCATGTCATCCTTGTGCGCGTGAAGGATCTTGTATGAAGGAGATTGATCCTATCTACCTTGGGAATGTGTGAAGTCTCTGTAAACGATGGAGAACGCGTGATGGGTTATCAGCCTCCAAGAAGCGGTGAAGAATGAACGATGGAGAACGTCTTGAGATCTATTCAAGACTGTTGTAATCAATGCAATATGTTCAATAGTTATGATTGAACCGATTGAATTGCTTAACCTAAATGTTTAGGGTTAAGAGTTTATGCTACCGACCTATCTTTCCTATAAGGTCAATGTTTCTTTTCATATTGAGGTTGTTGGAAAATGTTGTGTGTGTATCTAAGTGCAGAGATACATGATTATTGCCAGACTAGATAAGAGAATAGATACCTGCAGAGTGTAATTGTAGAAGGAAGGAACTAAAGCAGATCTGCATTGGTATTGAAGTGTTGTTACCAGATCATTGTAACACCTGTTGACCTCTAACCACTTCAACAGTTGGAAAATCCCTTGATAGGGTTGCTTTAACCAGCTTGTTGTAAATCCTTTAACAGGGTGACTCAAAATCATTGAGTTCTTAAAATCCTCTAACAAGGTAACCTTAAATAGGGTTTAACCCTTAACTGGGTATTTTAGCCATCCCTTAACTGGGTGATCCCTATCAGGATCAGTTCCTAACAAAACCTATTGTAAAGTCTTTAACTGCACTAGGCTCCTAACATAGTGGACTTCAAAAGGGTTCAAAGAACAACTTGTGGGTATTCATCCCCACAATGGTTTTTCCTACTTGGGTTTCCACGTGAAAAATATGTGTGTTATATGTGATACCTTTTTATTCTCTGTCAAGCGGCAAAGCATGTTGAACCAGTAAGTCTTTACATTTTTGTTGAAGTATTACTAGTGTATGCATATGGGTGAAGTGGAAATAAGATGTTAGATTGTGTGGAAAGTTGAGTTACCGGTTTATGTCTTTCATTGTGTTGAACAGGTAGTAATCTGGTTTAGACCGGTGCTATTGCTTGCCAGTCAAGTGCAGTGTTGTCCATCAAACTGGTTCAAGGAAATGTGTTTTTGTCAATACTGATTCACCCCCCCTCTTAGTACCAGTTTGGTACTAACTGTTCATCATTGATTCATTAATTGGTATCAGAGCATCCTCCAGGTCCTCTGTGTTGTAAGTTTAACCACTTGAGGTAAAGATCCTCCTCCAATGATGAAGAGGGAAGGTCCAAAGTTCAATAGAGACAACTTTAAAATATGAAAGGATAGAATGGAGATATTTATCAGAAGCATGGGTGCTCAACACTGGAGCTATGTTGAAAATGCCTATGTTATCCCTATCGGTACTCTCATTGATGATCAAAAGAGAGAGATTCAGGAGAATGGGCAAGTCATGGAAGCCCTAATCAGCAGTTTATCTGACATTGAGTTTATTGATGTTCAGGACAAAGAGAATCCCAAAGAAGTATGGGATTCCCTTGAGAATATCTATGGTGGTGATGAGCATTTGAAACAAGCTAAGGAAGAAAGCCTTAGGGGAAAGTTTGAAGACATGCGGATGGTTGAAGGAGAGACCATTCAACAATATAGAATAAGAATCAAAACTGTTGTTGGAGATATCAAGAGTGTAGGTGGTAAAATGGAAGATTCCACTGTTGTTAGCAAAGTTTTGAGATCCTTATTACCAGTCTATGCAATAAGGGTTGCTTCTATTCAAGAGTTGAGGTCTGTAGACAAGACAAAGGTATCCCTGGACTCCATCATTGCAAAGTTAACAACTTATGAGCTAAATAATTATGAAGGCAGTATTCAAAAGACTGAATCAACCTTTAGATCATCTGCTGCACCATCTAGAAAAGGCAAAGAAGCTAGTACCAGTGGTGAAACAAGACAAAGTAGAGAATTGGATGATGAGGAGATCCTGATAGAATTTGAAGCTCTTCTTGCCAAGAGACTTCCCAAGGGAAACGGTAAATACATAGGTAAGCTTCCTTTGAAATGCTTTTCTTGTAACCAGATAGGACACATTGTTGTAAACTGCCCTAATGGTGACAACAAGGACAAACCGGAGAGGTTCAATAAGTTCAAAGGAGGAAACCAGAGAAACTATTTTGTAGCAGTTGATGAAGGTGTCACTAATGAGGAATCAGAAGATGAAGAAAGTGAAGATATTGTGTTTGTAGCAGTCAAGGAAGATGTGTCAGATAAGAAGGCTTTTGTCTCCCGCTTTGATAATTCCAATGAGTGGATTATTGACAGTGGATGTTCTCACCATATGACTGGTGACCGAAGTAAGTTTCTATCTCTGGAGAAGTATGATGGTGGTGTGGTTCATTTTGGTAATGATGCACCATGTATGGTAAAAGGCAGAGGGTCCATCTCTCTGAATGGAAGAAGCAGTGCTGACAATGTGTATTGGGCAGAAGGTCTCAGACACAACCTATTGAGTGTTGCTCAACTGAATGATAATGGACTCACTCTGGAATTCATAAATGGAGTGTACAAAATCAAAGGAAAGAATGGTGAATTGATGGCTACTGGTATGCAGACCAAAGGTAACCTATTTCAGCTAAATGCTAATGTTAGTACACGTTTAATGGCTAAGTTTGAGGATAGCCAAATATGGCATAGGAGACTCTGCCATGTAAACTTTGACAATATTGTGAAGGCCAGTAAGATCAAGGCAGTTAGAGGATTGCCTATGCTGAGAAAACTGGAGAATCCTTTGTGCAGAGAGTGTCAACTAAGGAAAATGTCTTCCTCAACCTTCAAAGGTAAACCTTTCACTGCAGACAATTTACTTGATCTTGTGCATACTTATTTGTGTGGTCCTATGAAAACTAGGGGTGTGTAGGGAAATAGGTATTTTATGATTCATACTGATGATTGCTCAAGAATGATGTGGGTCACATTCTTGAAGGACAAATCTGAAGCTTTTGGAAAGTTCAAAGCCTTCAGAGCACTAGTTGAAAAAGAAAGTGGTAAGAGGATTAAGTGCTTAAGAACTGATCAAGGAGGAGAATTCACTTCTGGTGAATTCAACAAATACTGTGAAGAGAATGACATCAAGAGGCAACTGTCTACCCCTCGGACTCCACAGAAGAATGGCCTACCATAAAGGAATAAACTGACTATGGTTGAAGAAGCTAGAACTATGTTGATCCATGGGAAGGTTGCTCACACATTTTGGAGAGAAGCGGTGAGCACTACAGTCTACACAATGAACCGGGTACTCATCAAAAAGGGTAAGGATAAAACACCTTATGAGTATTGGACCGGTAAGACACTAGTGGTAAGATACTTTAGAGTGTTCGGTAGTAAATTTTATATCAAGAGTAGTGAACATCATAGAAAGTTTGATGCTAAATGTGATGAGGGAATATTCCTAAGATATTCCACAAAGAGAAAAGCTCTCAAATATTTCAACAATAGGACTTAGAGAATTGTTGAAAGCATCAATGTTAGATTTGATGAAAAATATGAGAAATCTGAGGAAACCGACAGTGAGCAAGTAGGAGATGAACCGGTGGTAACCTTCTGGGAACCAGTTGCAAAACCACCAAGCACCAGTAATAGTGCTCCCACACCAGTAGATGTTGATGCTAATGAAGATGAGGATGAAGAAGAAAAGCAAGAGGAAACAACTAAGATCATCCCTAGGTATGTAAAGCTGAATCATGATCCAAAACAGATCATAGGAGACAAGGATTCGGGAATTCTTACAAGAAGGAAGGTCAGAGAAAACTCTTGCATATTCTCTGAATTTGAGCCTAAAACATTCAGAGAGGCACATAAAGATGAAGACTGGATCAAGGCAATGGAAGAGGAACTTGACCAGATAGAAAAGAATGGTACATGGTCTTTGGTACCCAGACCGGAGCATAAAAATGTCATTGGCACCAATTGGGTTTTCAGAAATAAGCTGAATGAAGATGGTTCAGTGGTTAGAAACAAAGCTAGATTGGTGTGTAAAGGATATGCCCAAGAAAAAGGAGAAGACTATGGAGAAACCTTTGCTCCAGTAGCCAGACTGGAAGGAGTTCGTATGCTTCTTGCATATGCAGCATTCAAGGGTTTCAAAGTATATCAAATGGATGTAAAGTCTGCATTCCTAAATGGAGTACTTGAAGAGGAGGTGTACATAGAGCAACAGGATGGGTTTTCCCTATCAGAAGATAGTGACATGGTGTGTAGGCTACATAAAGCCTTGTATGGACTAAAGCAGGCACCTAGAGCATGGTATGAATGCTTGCACTCCCATCTTGTGAAGATTGGATTTGAGAGAACAAGTGAGGATAGTAATATCTACCTGAAGTCAAAAAGAGATCAGATTCTGATCTATGAGGTATTTGTTGATGACATAATTTTTGGAGGAGATGACAAGATGAGTCATGATTTTGCAGATGAGATGAAAAAGGAGTTTGAGATGTCACTTATAGGGGGGATTAAGTTCTTCATCGGACTACAAATTCAACAAATGAAAGATGGAATCTTCATCACTCAGTCCAAATATGTCAAAGAGGTGTTGAAGACCTTTGGCATGGAAGACAGCAAACCGGTTGGTACATCGATGGTGACTGATTGTAAACTAACAAAGGAGGATGACTCAGTGTTGGTAAATGAGAAGGAATACCGATCAATGATTGGTAAATTGCACTATGTTGTACATAGCAGATTGGAAATTGCACATACAGTGGGCATTATTGCATGGATCCAGAAAAGCCCAAGAGAATCCCACTTGGTAGCAGTCAAGCGGATTCTGAAATATCTGAAGGGAACTATTGACTATGGATTATGGTATCCATACAGTAATGATTTCAACCTGAAAGTGTTTATAGATGCTAACTGGGCTGGTAATGTGGACGACCAGAAGAGCACAACCGGTGGTGCATTCTTTCTTGGTGGTAGACTAGTCTCATGGATGATTAAGAAGCAGAGTTGTATCTCTCAGTCTACAGCAAAAGCGGAGTATGTTGCAGCATTTATGAATTACACCCAGACAATCTGGATGAAGCATGTATTAAATGGCTTCAAAGTTCTTGTATCTGAATCGATAAGTATATTCTGTGACAACACAAGTGTGATTAACATCTCTAAGAATCTAGTTTTACATTCTAGAACCAAGCACTTTGAGCTTAAGTATCATTTCTTAAGGGAAAAGATTCAAAACAAAGAAGTTGTACGGGAACATGTTTCCAGTAAGGAGCAGTTAGCAGACATATTCACCAAGCCTCTACCGAAGGCTACCTTTACCTATTTGAGAGGTGAATTAGGGGTGTTTTCCCTTCAAGAGGTGAACTAAAGGTGTGTGCTCCACATCAGTCAGGACTTACATTGATTTATTTTTTTTCAGGATTGGTGTGCTGAAGAATGCTACTCCTTAGGGGGAGCAACATAGTAGAACATAGATGTTTATGCCTTCACTTTGGCATTGTTTTCAAAGGGGGAGAAGATGTGAAGCGGAGAAGATATCTGTAGTATTGGGGAGAAGATGTGAAGCAGAGAGATATCTTTGTATATTGGCATCAATGCCAAAGGGGGAGATTGTTGGCATATGTGTAGAGTATGATGACATGATGATATTGTATGTTGTCATTGATGTCAATATGCTGAAGAGTGAACCAGTATATTGAAGTAAGCAACTTGCAAGAGAACTGGTATAATGTTGTGAACTGGTATATGTGAAAAAGTGAGCCGGTATATGTGAAAAAGTGAAGCGGTATGTTTGTCCAAGTGAACCGGTATATGGAATGTTTTGTATCAAGGTTTCATATGGTATGACTACCAGTTGGTAGTCTTAGCTTCAAGGTTTCCAGTTGAAGTGTTCTATGCTTGTGTGATTCAACCAATGACATCATGTGATGAGATAGCATTGTAATGAAGAACAGATTGTGTTTCCACATTAGCCTTGTGCAAGTGAAGGATCTTGCATGAAGGAGATTGATCCTATCTACCTCAGGAATGTGCGAAGTCTTTGTAAATGGTGGAGAATGCATGATGGGTTATCAACCTCCAAGAAGCGGTGAAGAATGAATGATGGAGAACGTCTTGAGATCTATTCAAGACTGTTATAACCAATGCAATATGTTCAACGGTTAGGATTGAACCGACTGAATTGCTTAACCTGAATGATTAGGGTTTAGGGTTTATGCTACTGACCTATCTTTCCTATAAGGTTGATGTTGCTTTTCATGTTGAGGTTGTTGGTAAATGTTGTGTGTGTATCTAAGTGCATAGATACGTGATTCTTGCTAGACCAGATAAGAGAATAGATACCTGCAGAGTGTGATTGCAGAAGGAAGGAGCTAAACTAGATCTGCATTGGCATTGAAGTGTTGTTACCAGATCACTATAACACCTCTTGACTTCTAACCACTTCAACAGTTGGAAAATCCTTTAACAGGGTAGCTTTAACCGGCTTGTTATAAATCCTTTAATAGGGTGACTCAAAATCATTGAGTTCTTAAAATCATCTAACAAGGTAACCTTTAACGGGGTTTAACCCTTAACCGGGTATTTTAGCCATCCCTTAACCGAGTGATCCCTAGCAGGATCGATTCCTAATAGAACCTATTGTAAAGTCTTTTACTAGGCTCCTAACAGAGTGGACTTCAAAAGGGTTCAAAGAACAGCTCGTGGGTATTCATCCCCACCATGGTTTTTCCCAGTTGGGTTTCCACATGAAAAATATGTGTGTTATGTGTGATGCCTTGTTATTCTCTGTCAAGTGTTAAAGCATGTTGAACCAGTAAGTCTTTACATTTATGTTGAAGTATTACTAGTGTATGCATATGGGTGAACTAGAAATAAGATGTTAGATTGTGTGGAAAGCTGAGTTACTGGTTTATGTCTTTCACTGTGTTGAACAGGTAGTAATCTGGTTTAGACGGGTGCTATTGCTTGGCAGTCAAGTGCAGTGTTCTCAGTCAAACCGGTTCAAGGAAATGTGTTTTTGTCTGTACTGATTCACCCCCCCCTCTTAGTACCGGTTTGGTACTAACTATTCATCATTGATTCATCAATTTAAACTTGAACATACAACAAACTCATACCAACACAAGCCCTTACCGATGTGACCTTTCTCCTTTTGCTAACTGGTAGTGCATACTACACCGGTAGCACAACTTCACCTCTGGTGGTTTCTGATATCTTTGCCATTATACCTCTTTATCACAAACATTATCACAAGCAAACAACCAACCTTTATACAGGTTACAACCTTCTTCATACTGTGTTGACAAACCCTATTGGTAGCAACCTACAATATCCGTTGACATTAATGACAACTCAATGCCAACACCAACTAGCCTAAAATTATTTATAACATTATATAAAATTCCATATCCCTTGGTTCCATTCACATACCTCAGGATTCTCTTACTCATTTTCCAATGGGTGTCCTTTGGAGTCTCCATAAATCTAGAAATCAAACTCACTACATGCATTACATCAGGCCTAGTTACTATTAAATACATCAAACTTCCAACCAAACTCTTAAACCTGTTCAAATCAACACTATTGTTGCAATCTTGTTTACTCAACTTAAGACCTATGGTTGTTGGTATTGGTGTAGGCTTGCTACCATGCATTCTAAATCTCTTCAAGATCTCACTAGAATACCTTTCTTGAGAGATAAATATACCATCATGCATTTTTTTTACTTCTATGCCTAGAAAATACCTCAAAAGACCTAAATCTATCATCTAAAACTCTCTTTTCATGGCCTCTTTAAAATCAGAAATGAGGAAATCATCATCTCTAGTGAAAAATAAATCATCAACATACAAGACAACAATAAGAATCTTACCATCATTTTTCTTGATGTAAAGAGTGGGCTCACCATCGCTTTTGCCAAAGACATTTCTCATCAAATATGAGTAAATATTATTGTACCTTGCCCGTGGAGCTTGCTTCAGCCCATAAAGAGCCTTCTTCAACCTATATACCTTACCTTCATGACCTGGAACTTAATAACCGGGTGGTTGCTCCACATAAACCTCTTCTTTCAACACTCCACTAAGGAATGTGAACTTCACATCCATTTGAAACACCTTCCATTTGTGTTGGGCCGTAATAGCTATGACTACCCGCACAGTCTCCATCCTTGCAATGGTGGCACATGTCTCACCATAGGTCCCTCTCGAATTGTTGTTTGTACCCCTTGACAACCAATCTTTCCTTATGGCACTTTATTCTTCCTTCGGCATTACATTTGGTCTTATAAACTCATTTAACTCCAATAACTTGCTTAACGGGAGGCAAATCAGTTATCTCCCATGTATCATTCCTCTCTATTGTATCTAACTCCTTATCCATGGCCTCACACCATTTCTCTTCTTTAATAGTATCCTAAAAATAAATTGGATCACTATGAGAAAATAATGCAAAGTTCACATTTTCATCAAAATCTTCTTCATACCTTCCACCTTGGTAGATTTTCCTTAGACTCTTGGTCTTCTTTGGCATTAGAGAGGCAAGAGTGGGGTTTGAACTCTCACTATCACTATTGCTCTACTGTGCAGACTCTAATTTGTGTCTTTGGGAGCTTTCAGGAGTCTATTCTCTGGCTATCTATGGTTGCTTGCCTATTTCTGTCAAGATCTATCTAGAGTTGTCGAGAGCTCACTGTAACTGAATTCTAAGAATTATGTGATAGTTTGCTTCATTGCTTGACTGCATCAAGAGCTATCATAGCATCTTGTTGATCTTTATACTCATCATCATCATCATCATCATCATCATCATTAATAAGTATATTTTGTGAGGTGGATGAAGAGGTATCCACCGAGCCATCCCATGGCTCATTCTCCATGAACTCAACATCTCTACTAATGATGATCTTTTTAGTGATGGGGTTGTACAATATATATGCTTTGGATTCAACACTATAGGTCTTGAAAATGCATTTCTCGCCCTTGTCATCCAAATTTTGCCTCTTCTCCTTTGGCACATGAGCATATGCCACACACCCAAACACTCTAAGGTGCTCAACCATCCACTTGTGGAATCTTATCACGAACTGCCTTGGTTGGAATTCTATTTATCAAATATATTGTTGTTTCTATAGCCTCTCCCCAATTTTCATTTGGGATTCCTTTCGCTTTGAGCATGCTCCTTTCCATCTCCACAATGGTCCTATTCTTCCTCTCAACTACTCCATTTTTTTCCAGAGTATAAGTGGCTAAAATCTCCTTCTTGATGCCATTTTGCTTGAAAAAATTCACAAAAGCATTATAGGTATACTCTCCTCCATGATCTGACCTTAGGACCTTTATGAATGTCCACTCTCCTTTTCAGCTTGGGCTTTAAACAATAGAAACTTATCAAAAGCTTCAATTTTATGCTTCAAAAAATAAAAACATGTTCTATACTTGAAATCATCAATAAATGTCATAAAATATTGGTTGCTGCCAATAGATATGGTTTGCATAGGGCCAACCAAATCAGTATGCACTAGCTCCAATGGTGCTCTTTCCCTTCTAGAGTTTCCTTTTTGAAAGGGCAAGCTATGTTGCTTACCCAAAATGCAAACCTCACACTTGCTACTAGGCTCTTTTATCCTTGGAAAACCATCTACCACTCTTTTCTTGGATAATAAACTCAAACTAGAATAACCCAAGTGTCTATACTTGAGATTTCATAGCTTGGAAGGGTCTTAAATGTTTCTCTTGAGAGTCATTAACTATTTTATTGTTGTACATGCTTTCTTGGGAGGTGCAACAATGGACTGAGAAGAGAAATGTGTCTCTATTATCAAAGGAAACATCTAGTTCTTTGTTATTTGTATTTCTGCAACAACTTTCTTATTCCCATCTCTATCAAAAATCTCTCTCAGGCTAGAGCATTCAAGCTCAAAAGCCAAACCATAGAGACTACAACTCTATTTTCCAATCAGTTGAGAATGAAAATACACAAAATCCAACAAGAAAACTAGGAGACATGCAATTTATTTTTCTTTTTATTATGATTGGAAATGAAACTATTACAAATTACAAAACTTAGAAATAACTACTTTTTAATCTACAGGCAGCGATTAGGAGCTACATTCAACTACACAAATTAGAGCTTCTTAGAGCTCACTACAAACACATGCTCACTTGGATTTGCGCACTATTAGAAGAAATCTCTACTCTACTGACAAACAACATGCACACCTACAGGATGTTGTTGTATGCAAATTTCTTCTTCACTTCTCAGGTTGTTGTCTAGCTTTTGCACATTCTCTTTGTGCTAGAAACTCTTCCTCTAATTTTTTAAAAATTATAGAGAACATTCTCCTCTTTTATCTTTGGGGCTATCCACACAAAAATTCCCCCTCAAATTCAAATTCAAAATTACCTATCCCATTAACTCCTTTGTAGTCTTGGTGTTTAAGTCAGGAGTTGTTGGGATGAAGATCCCAACATAATCTTCCTCCAGGTTGTTTCTATTGCAACACTCCTCACAAGTAGGTAGAATTTACGTGGGGGAAGACTTGGTGGCTCAAACAATAAATTATAACATTTTAAACTTCTAGTTGACATGAAGCAGTGAATGAAGAATGAAAGGAGGCATCACAGATGTGACTGCATGAGAAAAGTGTAGAAAGAGGATAGTTGCCATGCAAGAAGAAGAGAAAATGATTTGGCAAGAAGTGTGTTGGAAAAGAGGACAAATGCATGGTGATATCAAAGCTATGAGAGTATTGTTCCATCAAATTGAAAGATTGTGAATCAATTATGGTATGCATGAACATGGGACAGTTACACAACCAAATTGAATTGTAGAGGGAAACTAAAAGGAACCCTACGCAAAGGAGTGAAGACAAAAATCTGGCAACTAAAAGACACATAGGCACAGAATATGAACAATTTGAAAAGATAAAATGGTGGCTTAATTATTAAAGGTAGAGATCTACATAAAGGAGATATAATTAGTCACAGGGGAGTTGAGATAATCCCAAATGAGATAGAAGTAGTTAAGGGTTGCGATAGAGAAGAAGAAATCTTATTGTAGATATTGTTGGAAAAATGGTGTCTCAACCTTGCATTTATATGAGGTTACTATTTATTGTAAGTTTTCATTTAATCATGAAATGTTGTGAAATTCTCCTAGAAGCTTCTGGTTGATTAGATTAGCACGTCGGTAAAGTTTTGTCACAAGATCATAGCTAGTTTTGAAGATATTAAAGTTTTTGTTCTGGAGAGGTGTGATTAAAGGTTTAAATTTAATTTTGGAGAATTTATACCCTCCAAAATGCCCTAAAAAGTGGGCTTAAATGGCATAGCCATTTACAAGGTGATAGAGAACTTTGTGAGCTTTCTGGCACTTCAAACAGTTTGTCAATCAGACACACAATTCGCAAGTTATGGCCTCCGAAAGTTTGTACTACTGAAATAGGAAATATAATTTGTATCAGACACATAAATGAGATGTAAAAGGGAGGGACACATGTTTATGTGTTTTTTAACACATCATAGGGCATCTAGATTGTAGATAATGTTGGCTATACTTTATTGGGTGGTTTCAGCTCATGGTTTTGTAATACTTTTTGTCAGTTTCTTGTCTTGTATTGCCTATATACGAGGTGTGTGAGATAGAGGTTATGTGTAAGAGTCTTATGGCTATTGAGTTACCTCTGAATCTATGATTAGTCATAATATTGCAAAGAGATTTCTCTACAAGTATATTGTAATCTATTTTTTATTGTTGAAAAATATATTGGGTGGCTTTTGGAGTGTGGGGTTTTTCTCCCGAAAGGGTTTTCCCCATGTAAATCATTGTGTTATGCTTTGAATGTTATTATGACTTCTTTTTCTTTTCTATAACTGTCGTGATGATCTATAAAAAATTTTGCATTACTCTCTTCTCAAGGTTAGTGTAGGAAAAATTTTCGCTACTTAACTTCCTTACAAGTGGTATCAGATCCTGATCACCTTTGGTTTTAGTTGTGGGTTGTTGGGTTTTTTGAACTAATCCAGATTTGAGTGGGAACTTGTGCACAAGAAACTTTTTGATCTTGTTGTAGGAATTTTTAGATGGCAAGTTCATCAAGGAGAATAGAGGTGGAAAAATTTAATGGAACAAATTTTGAGATTTGGAAGTTGAAGATGGAAGATCTACTAATAGATCGAGATCTGTGGGATGTTGTTGATGCGAATATCCAAAGACCCTCAGATCCTACTGCGGTGGCTTAGTATGATGTTATGGACCAAAAATCCAAGGGTCTAATCAGACTGTGCCTGGAAGACTCTGTTCTGATCAATGTCCACGAATAAAACTCTACAAAGAAGCTATGGACTAAGCTTGGTGAAATGTATCAAGTGGAATCTTTATTAAATCAAATTTTCTTAAGGAAGAAATTGTATTCCTTGAAGATGGAAGAGGGTGGATGAATTGCAGACCACCTGGAAGCATTCAATATGTTGGTGCCCAATTGGTATATGTCAATGTTAAGATGGACGAAGAGGAGAAATGCTAGATCGTGCTTTGTTCTTTGCCTAATTCGTGGGAATCTCTTGTTATGGCTATCTATAGTACTTATGTTGTTTTGAAAATTGAAGATGCGGTGGGTGCCCTACTAGGTGAAGAGATGCAAAGGAAGGTATCCATTAGTTCAAAGGATGTCCTAACTATTCATGGAAGACCTAAGGAGAAAGGCAAGAAGAATGAGAACTGCGATAAGTCCAAATCTAGAGGAAGATCGAAATCTCCTGGAAAGTCCAAAGTCTTTTGCTCAAATTGTGGTAAACCGGGTCACATTCGTAAGGATTACAAAGAAGAAAAGAAGAAGAAAAAGAAAACTAATGATTTTGATTCCTGAGAAGGAAGATGGTGATGCATTCATTGTAACTTTAGTGACTCATGCAGGTAATGATACATGGTTAATTAACTCAAGTGCATTTTTTCGTATGACTTCCAATAGAGATTGGTTTTCTGAATATGAAGAATTTAATGGAGGTAAGGTGTACTTGGTTGATGATTCATATTTAGACATTGTTGGTCAAGGTAAAGTTAGAATTAGGTTTTCTAATGGTAGAATAAAAAGGATTAATGGTGTGCTGCATATCCCTGGATTAAAATGAAATCTACAATTTGTGAGAAAACTGATAGATGTGGGTGTGCAGGTAATCTTTCTGAAGCAGGATGTAAGATTATTAAGGGTGCTATGGTAATTGTTGGAGGTGTCAAGTTTGACACTTTGTATAAGCTAGATACATACACTGTTGAGTGTAATAGAACTTCTGTAAAAAGTAATACTTCATTAGAAGATTTGAGGGTTTATCCTTCAACAGAAGGAAATGGCTTTTGGGTACCTAAGGGTACTCTTTCTTCTGAAGCAAAGTTAACTGCAGAGAAGAGTATGCTATGGCACTAGAGGCTTGGCCACATTGGAGAAAAGGGTCTAAGGACCTTGAAAAATAAAAAACCTTGTTGAAGGTTTGAATGATTGTAATCTTGACTTTGATTTTTGTGAGCATTGTATTCATGGAAAACAAAACCACATTTGGTTTTATTCGAGTTCTCATTAAACTTGTGGTGTTTTGGATCTTATCCATTCTGATGTGTTTGGTCTTGTAGATGTTCCCTCAATAGAAAATTCCACATATTATGTTTCATTTATTGATGATTTTAGTAGAACATGGGCATATTTTCTAAAGAGTAAAACTGAATTTTTCAATCGATTTAAAGAATTTAAAGCAATGGTTGAGTTGCAGGCTGGAAAGAAAATTAAATGTTTGAGGACTGCTAATGGTGGTGATTTTTTCTCTAATGATTTTGATAGATTATGTAAAGACTATGGCATTAACAGATAGAAGACACCTCCATATTCTCCACAATTGAATGGAGTTGTAGAAAGAATGAACATGACACTGATGGAGAAGGCTAGGAGTATGCTAAGTGGTACTGGTCTAGAACAAAAATTTTGGGCTGAAGTTGTTGCCACTGCTTACTACCTGATTAACAGGCCTCCTACTCTTGTTGATAAAACACTTATGGAAGCATGGTCGGGTCACAAGCCTTTATTGAGACATCTTAGAGTTTTTGGTTGCAAGGCATATGCACATGTGCCAAAGGAGAATCGAACAAAGTTGGAGAACAAGGCTATGAAATGTATCTTCATCAAGACATTTATGGTGTGAAAGGATACAAGCTTTGGGACCTTGTTTCACAAAAGGTAATTCATAGTAGAAGTGTTATTTTTAGAGAAATTAAGTCTCCTTTTGTTACATTGCAGCCAAAATAGACTAAAAAGGAAGATGTGATTCAATTCCCTTCTAAACCTGAAAGAGTTGAATCGAGACCCCTAGATAGGAAAGAAGTTGAGGAGAGCTCGTCTAGCTCTAAATCTTCAGAAGAGGAGGAAGAATCTCCAACTTAGCTTGTTCAAAGGTCTACAAGACATAGACAACCACTTGAAAGGTATTCACCTGATGATTGGAGATGTATTTTTTCTTTGAATACTAATGTGGATGAACCAAAATCTGTAGAAGAGGCATTAGGTATGAATGATGCATAACCTTGGAAGATTGCTATGGAAGAAGAAATGGCAGCCTTGAAAAAAAATGATTCATGAGATCTTCTACCATTCCCCGAAGGATGAAAACTTGTTTGTTGTAAATGGGTATTCAAGAAAAAGATTGGTTCAGATTGAGGGATTGAGAAGTATAATGCGAGGTTTGTTGCAAAAGGCTACTCTCAGGTTGAGGGTGTTGATTATGATGAGATATTTTCTCCTTTGTAAAAATGACATCCATTAGAATTTTGCTTTCTATTGTTGTTTCTTATGATTTAGAGGTTGAGAAAATGGATGTGAAAACTACTTTCCTTCATGGTCTTATGGCTATTGATGCTAAAAGTAATTTGGTTTGTAAATTAAAGAAACCTTTATATGGCCTCAAACAGAGTCCTAGGATGTGGTACCATAAATTTGATACATATGTGTTGAGTTTGGGATTTGAACGTTCTAAATTAGATCACTATGTTTATTATAAATCTGATGGTGATCATTTCTTGTACATTGCATTGTATGTTGATGATATATTATTCATTGGTAAAAGGAAAGGTATGATTTAAGAATTGAACTCTCAGCTCACTACTAAATTTGAATCGAAAGATCTTGGTGCAACAAAGCACATTTATGGGATGGAAATTAAAAGAGATAGAGTGAAAAGAAAGTTATGGCTAGGCTAGAGTAAGTATGTGAATTCAGTGTTACAAAGTTTCAACATGTAGGATTGTAGACCATTGTGTGCTCCTTTTATAGTTGGAATGAAATGATTTATTGCGGATTGTCCTAAATCCCCATCGGAGATGGAAGACATGAGAAAAGTTCCTTACCAAAGTGAAATTGGAAGTTTGATGTATGCTATGGTCTGTGCTAGATCAAACATTGCCCAAGCACTGAGATTTTTGTCCAGATATATGTCTAATCCTGGTTGAGTTCATTGGGATGCAGTCAAAAGAGTCATCAAATATTTCAAGGGTACGTCAGAGTATTCTTTGTGTTATGATGGTGATTTAGTTGGAGACATGATTTTCCTTGATATTCATGGTTATGTGGATTCAGACTAGGCAGGTGATATTGATAGCAGAAGATCCACCAGTGCTTATGTGTTTAATTTATTTGGTGGTGTAATTAGTTGGATGAGTAAGCAACAAGATATGGTTTCTTTGTCTTCTACTAAAGAAGAGTATATGGCAGCTACTCATGCTTGAAAATATGCCATTTGTCTTAAGAGACTATGTTCAGATATTGGAATAAAACAAGGAGCAGTGATAGTATATTGTGACAGTCAAAGTGCGATCTACCTAGCTAAAAACCTGACATTTCATGCCCAAACAGAGCACATTGATGTTCAGTATCATTTTGTCAGAGATATGGTCAAAGATGGTAGGGTGAAGTTGGTTAAGATAGAAACTTTGATGAATGTTGCAGATTCTTTAACTAAGGTTGTGAGCGCAGAGAAGTTCATATGGTGTTCGGAGTCTATGGGCCTCAAGGCCCCTAGCAATTGATTCATTGTGTTGATACTCCCTTTGCTCTTGCAAGGTGTTTGACAAATGGGAGAATGTTGAGAAAATAGTGTCTCAACCTTGCATTTATGCTATTTACAGTGATTTTTCATTTAAGCACGAAATGTTCTGAAATTCTCCCAAGTTGTCAGTAAAGTTTCATCACAAGATCACAACTAGTTTTAAAGATATTAAAGTTTTCATTTTGGAGGGGCACAATTAAAGGTTTAAACTTAATTTTGGGGACTTTAGACCCTCTGGAAAACCTTGAAAAGTGGGTGTTAATGACATAGCCATTTACAAGGTGATAGAGAACTTCGCAAGTTTTTTGGCACTTCAAATGGTTCATCAATCGGACATGGTTCGCAAGTTATGGCCTCCAAAAGTTTATACTCTTGAAATAGGAAATATAATTTCTATCGGACACATAAATGAGTTGTAAAAGGGAGGGACATGTGTTGATGTATGTTTTAACATGTCATAGGGCATCTAGATTTGTGATAAGGCTGTCTATACTTTATCAGGTGGTTTTAGCCCATGGTTTTGTAATACTATTTGTCGGTTTCTTGTATTGTATGTCCTACATATGAGGTGTGTGAGATAGAGGTTGTGTGTAAGTCTTATGGATATTGAGTTACCTCTCAATCTCTAATTATTGGTACTCCTACGAAGAGCTTGCTCTACAAGTATATTGTAATATGTTTTTAATTATTGAATAATATACTGGATGGCTTTTTGAGTGTGGGTATTTTCTCCCGAAAGGGTTTTCCCCACGTAAATCAATGTGTTATGGTATGAATGTTATTATGTCTATTTCTATTTTTTGTAACTGTTGTGATGATCTGTTAAAAATTTTGCATTATCTTCCTCTCAAGGTTAGTGTAGGAAGTTGTTCCGCTACTTAACTTCCTTATAAATATAACCACATATTGCAATAAAAAATAGTGGGATGGGTAAATTGTGTGTGGGAAAGAAAACCAAGTGTGGTGGATATTATGGTTGTGTAGAGGAGGTATCAAGACAAATAATGCAAAGTTGGGTAGATTACATGGATTGATATAATGGATATCTATAGGAAGGAACTTAGAGGAATGCGACTAAGTGCATTTGGTGTGTGAGCTTGAGAGGCCCATGAGATGACATGAGATATAATTTATTTTGAAAATTTGGTTTTATTATTGAATTGAACAAGATTAGGGTTATTTGTTGTAATCTTATAATGTGTGAAGGTTTAATTTGAAAGCAAAGAGTCTCTATTGTGAGAGAATTTGTGAATTGCAACTAGAGGGGAGTACCCTCTTGCATGAATTGATTGGTGATTTTTATATTTTTTAATTAATCATTTTATTTATCTTAAATTGGTCAAACTAGGTTTATCTTAGTAGCCACAAATAAATTTCGGATCCTATTATTCCATTTATCACCCCTAGGTGTCTAATCCCTTGAGGGCTAGGACCAAGTGTGTACTATTGCACAACATCACAGTTGCTTCCATGCTCATCTATAATCCCCTCTCTCTAACTTTATTCAAATGTTAACAATAAAATGCATCTTTTTTTTTTTTTATTCCTATGTTAGTGTTGTGTGTTACCTTAGAGTGATAAATAAAGAAGATAATTAATACATATGTAGTGAATTATAGCATTACACAAAGAAAAAAAAACATACACTAATACACCATTCATATATATAAATATATTACCAATAAATATATTAGCCTCTCATTCTCATATATGCATATTTTTCATACATCCTCCTCTTATTTATTCATCTCTTTATTTTCTTCTATTTATTTTTCCTTATATAATCTCTTAATGTCTTTTCATGAAGTCTTTTCTTTAGATCCTTTCATAAAAGATCTTAATTCTCACTTCCATGAATTTTCCTTCACATTTATGATATTTTCCCTTATTATAGCATATTTAGGCATGTGAAGGTGTGCTTAAGGTTATTTGAGGATTATATGGTCCATATATGGGTCTACAAATGATCCAAATGGCATGCATGTAATTTATACGACGTGGCGCAACATCCTACACATCTCTAATCAATATTTGATGTTGATAGAGAATACTTAAGTTCTATTGTGTACTATTATGCCATGCAACCTTTTTATGTGTCTCTATAGTATGTTTATCTCTTCTCATATGATATTTAAAAATCATTGCAATATAATATAGTGTCATTTGAGATTTTTGTTGGAATCAGGGATCACTGAGAGGGGGGGAGTGAATCAGTGATCTATTGGTTGATTGATTTTCAAACTTAACTTTCAACCACCGAAAGCAAATAATTAAAATTGAAATGCAGAAATATGAAACAAACAACCACAAGATCATAACACCGATATTTTTATGTGGAAACCCAAATGGGAAAACCACAGTGGGATTTGAACCCATGATATTATTCCACTATGGCCAGTAGCAAAACAATATTACAAAATGGAAATGCATGGAAATTTAGGCACACTTCCTATAACTCACTACTCAAATACAATAACCCAGAAGGCTAAAACCCTCAGGGAAGTCTCACTAACTTACAAAGTTATTACAGTGGTGAACTACAATGTATGAACTCTGAAATAACATCTACTATGCTTGGATGAGTTTTCGTTAAGTGCTAAAATGTTGACTGGATCACCTTCTTTGTTTTTCTGTGTTCTTTGTCTCAATCAGCTACCGGATCAAGAATGCACATTTGAAACTACACCAAAAAGGATTCTTGATCACCTCTCACTCGCATACAATCACACCATCTTCCAAAATATCACCCACACCAAACTTATATACCGACAACCACAAAATAGGTCATACATCATGTTGGCATGAAGGTGTAATGTGTAGTCACATGTCGGCTTGACCGGATACAAAAAGATAAGTGTGGATCACCAAAAAAATAGCAAAATGATGTGTCTAAGTCAACCCAATCAACAAGAACATGATTCAATGCACTGCAATCACTGGAAAGCTTCCGGACCCAAAAATGCTCTGTTCTACCTGAAATACCGATTAATCAGCTATCAGTTAACACCTACTTCCGGATAAGAATAATTGTGTCACCAGATCGGATCTCCATGAAGATTTTCCATAAATGACAACCCTAAACCAATAATCATCCACCAGAAACCACCAAAAATCACCGGATGAGTGTCAATTGCCAACAGTAGTATCCACTATTTTTGGTATCACTTGTCTCTAAAATGAGGGCCTCTATCCTTTCTTATTTATTTTTCATCATGTCACCTTGTTCATTATCATGTTGTAATCTTTGACTTCTACCACCTCTTCTTTTATAAGATATTACTCAATTGATTACATACAAGGTGATAAAACACAATACTTCTGCTATGTAGAGTGTTTACCCTCACATGGGAAAGATATGGCAATGAGTCTTAGAAAATTCTATGGAAATAGGTAAAGATCATAATAAAATATATAGCCACATAAAAAAATAGTAAGGATAGATATTATGAATAAATGATATCATGTGATAATAAAAAATATGTAACCATATAAATAGATAAGTTTGTAGTTAAAAATAGGTAATATGAGATCATCAAAGAACGTGTAAAGATGATTACCCACAAAATGTTAAATATGATGAGAGAACTCTAAAACATTAATAATGTTTTCTCCCCTATATCAACTAATGATTTAAGGTTGTTAGTTTCATTGTGCAACTTAGGGATAAGATAATATTAAACTATGAAACCATTCATTGCGACAAGGTACATTTAATTGCAACCAAGATCGTAAACTTAAGATGACACTTATGTTGTACGCATACTAAAAGGCATTCATATTTTTTTGTCCTACTTTCAAATCATAGAAATTTACTAAATAATTTCTAAAATAATAAATGACATGGAAAGAAAAAAAAATGTTTTCAAACTACATTCATAATTACTAGTACTGACAATCTAAGGATAAATGACAAAGAAATATATAACAATTTCAAGCTAAAAACATACACATTATGTGTAGTTAACTATAAGAAAAGTGAATCTATATTATCAAATAAACCAAACAACAATAAATCACAATAATCCTAGAAAATAATTATCAACACCACATTACCTCAAGTGGGTCTAGACTTGGATAAGTGACCTCACTTATTGTATGTAGTTCCTGAATTTGATTGTGGATAACACTCTATGATCCATCATCTTTATGCTCCTTATACTCTCTTGCATCTCGATGATGGATCATGTAGTGTGATCTGAAACATTCATGGTAAAAAATTTCACACACAATCAAATCCAGAAACTACATACAATATCTAAATGGATTGTGGAAATCTAATAGCTTTAATGCACTCACTTATCTGAACAATCAAATATGATTACTTCTCCATAGATGCTTCATGCACATATACCTTCATTGATGATAATAATCAATTATAGGAATTTAACTATTGATAAGGAAAGACAATGTACATACAAAAGATGAATAAAAGATTATTGATTCGATCCATTATTTTACTCATTAGATTTATAAGCTTAACTATCTAACTACCTAGGACTAACCAATCACTCATTCTTGATAATTAGGGAGATGGCTATTTGCCAAAAAATCACAAGTATGAAATAGAAATAGAGTCCTAGTAGAATTATACACTCATCATAAAGATTAATATGAAATGATATAACAACATTAGTAACATTAAATATTTAGGGTATCTACAAGTAATGGGGATTTTATAATGTATCTTTAGAGAAAAACTCATCACTCATTTTCTTGGCATTGACGATCTATGTTTTGTGTGGCTATAAGAGCACCGTTTCTTTTGCACATTGCTTGGCTACAAGAATTTTGCATCATGTGTCTTTGCTAAAAGGCATGTTAGCTTCTTTACACATTCAATATCAAGATAAATTATTATCTTTAACACATTCTTGCCAATAAACATATATACATGCAAATATCTATCATTTCAACAATAACTATTATATAATGCTTAATGCTAGTCATAAGTTTGGAAAACCATAAACAAGTTCAAAAGTTTTTGGAGGATTTAAAAGATTAAAAAAAGGCGATTAAAAGGACATTAAGAAGGCCTATTTTTCTGCCCAACTTAATTTCTTACTTGACCACAAACAAGACAAGGAAATTGATTATACATCAATGTAAATTCTTAAAATTATCTCAGGGAAGTGATGCCATTATGTTGTGATCGCGGGGTTTAATAGGATCCCTTCATATGCATTATTCTACTCCACCTAGAAGCCTATTCCTTTTCATCATATGGTATGCTTCCAAACTGGTGTGGAATAGGCCACTATAGTATAGGTAGCTCAAACATGAATGATAACCAAATTTCACTATGAACTTTGGCCATCTACACATACACCCATGCTCTTCAAATAGATGCATGATGATTATATAATGAGTTTGGCCCTTTTTTCTTTAGCTCATATGTAAGTTCATGTCATTTTTACCAAAGGAATCTAGGGACCTCTCTTCCAATTGATTATGCCAATTTTCCAAAGATGATGTGATTGGAGGGTATGTTTTCCATTACGTCTTATTTCATATCAAGTCACCCAAAAATTGGGAACCATGTGTTTAATATCTGGTCCAATTTTATTGATTCGGGCATGAGGTTCAATGATGTATATGTCTCAATTTCCTTATATCTTTACATTTGTTCTCCTCTATTTATTTCATTCTAAATGAATATACTTAAGGCCCTTCTCTATAAATACCCTACATAGAGTAGTGGATTCAATTGATTATCATAAGCAACTATATAATTATGCAAATAAAACTCACATAACAAATCTTATATTTTTGATGTTCATGTTTGGAAGATGTCAAAATAATTCTTTAGGTCAACTAGTGAAAATGGTAGATCACAATATAGTTGCATAAATTGAACACATAAAAACTATTCTCTTAAATAAAATAATATACCCTTGTGGGCAACCTACATTGCATAATTGTTGGTACCATGAGATCCATGTTCTTAATCCTCCCTTTTAGTTTCTTTGTTTTTGCATCCTTTTTTATAATTTTATATTTCAGTTTCTCCTTTTTCTTTTTCCACTTTTCCTCTTGCATCTTAAATTATTACACTTTGCTCCATAGGTTCAAGGCAATGGTTGTCCATGAGAAGTGAGGAATATGATAAGTGACTCCCATTTTATCCTACCTAACATACTAATTGTTCAAGCCTTTTTACACTTTACTCCTTAGCAATCATTTTTGCTAATTGTTCAAGCCTTGTTTCTTGTTGCTAGGCAGCTTCCTATGTATTCCATGGAATTTTTATTTCATGTTCCTTTTCATGTTGTATACTCACTTCCATATCTACCTCATGTTTTTGTGTGTTCAACCCCTATTCTTCTCAATTCTCAACCTCAATTTCTTCCTCCCATTTAAGAATTGCTTTGTCAAATGAGTGGTTATCATTAGTTCCAAAAGAGGAAAGGTATATTCCTTAGTCTTCCTATATTAGGCATTTATATTACCTAAAGAAATCATCCATCTCCAAACTTGTTTCTAATTCAATAATCTATTTATTTTGGGGCATATTGTTGTCTATTTACCTTTCCTTTTTAGGTGGTGAGAGTGTTGAGTAGTTTTTGGGTATACCACCCTCTTTCCTTTACTCAAGGTAGCAGGTGGAGTAAGATTTGGTTACTTTAGGGTTTTAGCAAGGGTTTTAGATAAATTTATTTTATTTCTTTTTTTAGCAATGTCTTAGGCAACTATTTGGATTAGTGTTTTAGCTACAATGGTATGTTTAGGAGATGGCAAAAGAGTTTTTAGTTAGTATCCGAGCTAGAGATTTTAGAATAATCTTATGCACTAGGGTAAGCCATGGATTTTGAAGAGCTTGATGTCTAAGGGAGGGAGAGACTACATGTGATGAATATGTTGTGGGTACCCCTTTTCTCTTTTATTTATGCTTAGTCTTGTAGATGCTCATCCTAGTAGTTTGTTGAAAATTCTATGTTTGGCCATGGGGTCCCACATCAATCCTTTTTACCTTCTTCCATGATAGAAATTATTCACATGCCAAACTAGGAAATTGAATATTCAAACTCCTTTTTACTAGAAACTAAATTAACCAATGACGAGACAAAGTAGTTGCCTTACCTTTCTTGAACTCCCCAACCATTTGAGATAGAAAGTGGCATAAGTAGTTTTGAATGTTGACATGATGGTTATGCCATGAATAGATGAGTAATTTAGAATAGGTTGAATACAAGAATGAATTTCTATCTTCAAAGGTTGCATATTTTATAATATATGTGGTGATGCATACCCATGTTCATGAACAAGAAGTGTGTTTTGTTCCTTGAGAGGAATTTTCCAACAAAGATTCATCTAGCTTTGTAAATTTTGCATGAGAAAAATCTATATCATGATGCTAAGGAAACAGTTCTCTCACTACGAAATATCTTGTAACCTCAATAATGACCACAATTAAAACATTTATAGGAAGGTCTTTCAGCATCGCTACATTTTTCTTTAGTGTATGAGAAAATTGATGAGCTACCCCATCATTATAACCTATCCATTTCTTAAAATAATCAAGCCATATCACATCATAAAAAATTGTGTGATATTTGACATTAGATAAGAGCATTGAGTGTTATGTCAGCTCTCTTCTAACTAGGTCTCCACCCATTTTGAATGTTCTTCTCTTCTTTTCCTTCAATCGTGTCTTCTCTTCTTTTCAACTTTCATTAAATAATTTCCCCCTTTCTACACTAAATGATATTTTTTTTTTCCTTGCACAACTACATTGTTCATTAATTGTGTTTGTCTTTCTCATTCTTGCTCTTCTATGAATTCTATTGGCATAATTATGTTACTGCATATTTTATTATGTGTGATCAGTTCCAACCTCAATCATGGAAATAAAAGATAATTGAAATTATGATAGATATAATGGGGAGATAAGAAAAAGTGCAACTAATGTTATGGTAGAAATAAGATAAGTGGCAACACAATTTCAAAATAGTAGATGTGAAATTTTTTTTAAAATGGCTAAAATTTCCCCATAGTTTTATTTTAGCATGTGTCCTCACATGTGTGATAGATAGGTGAGGAACAAGGGATATAAGTTGGATGAAGCACTTTTAACATAATAATTAATAAAAATAAAACTTTCATACAATAATTATTAAATAAAAATGTGAAAATATTAATGAGGTATCATGAAGATAACTTAGTGCACCATCTACAATCTATTAGAGAAGATCGGCATAAAGGTAGTGGCATGTGGAGACATATAATATGTAGCATTCAAAAATTTATAGTTGAAACCAAGATTTGATGTGACATGGAAGTGAATGAGCTTTTTGATGGATAGACATGGTCGTGAGAAACACGGTTTATCATAATTATATGTGTCGTGCCTATGAAGTGTATACCTGTTCCTGCAACACAAAACACTCAATAGATCATTACAAGCATGGTTAATTAATTTAAAGCAAAGAAAGATAAAACATAGCCAAGAAATCTATCATCTCCTAGTAAATGCGAGTATGAATTTTGCTCTCAGATATGGTCAAGCAAATTCCAGTGACTTGACTACACTTAAATGGAGGATTTAAATGATAAATGATGCATTTAAGCTAGCAATGATAAGCTACATGATTCCATGATTATGTTAGAAAAATAAGCTAGACTTAAGCTAAAATCGAACATGGTGACAATGCTAAAATGATATTGCTAAGAGATATATGACTATAGTAACAATGCTTGAATGAAAATGATATGGGATCATTATTGCTCCAAAATGGGATCTATTTATAGGATTTCCAAGGCCAGGGGTGAGGTGGCAGGAATCAATGGTCAAGATTAAGTCTGAAGATATCAATGGTTAAATTGGAGGAGGTTGGAAAAGAGGTTGGATGAAATGGAACATTGTCATCTCCATGGTGAAAAGTGTCAAGGAGCTTCTAGAAGAGGTTGGATGAAAGGAAACATTTCCCATCTCTATGGTGACAAGTGTCAAGGAGCTTCTAGAAAAGGTTGGATGAAAGGGAACATTTTCCATCTCTATGGTGACAAGTGTCAAGGGACTTTGCTCACGAAAGATAAAGTGTCCAAGGAAAGGGGACATGGTGGTTAGGATGTGCAAGCTAGGATGGTTAATTAAACCTGAGGTTAGATGGAATGAGTTAGGTTTAGAAGGGGTTAGGTTAGGTGATTAGAAGTTAGGAGAATTTGAATTTAAAAATTCAAATAATAGGAAAAGGCTAGTTAATCTTAACAACTCATAAATTGATTTGTTTTAATTAATTAGGGGATTTAGAAGAAATGAATTTGATGGGGGGAATTAATTAATTAAAGGGGATTATTGAAATGAACCTATTAAATAAATCCTTAGATTTATTAATAAGTAGATGAAAAGGGGAGTTTAATCAAATTACTTAGTGAATTCAATTAAATTGGGAAGGGGGAATAATTAAATAATTGCTTATTTAATTAATTATCTTTAGACCATTTTTAGGTGTATACAATATGTGTCATGGATGAAATGACATTTTTTGAATAATTCTTCCACCAGTGATTATGAAATGGGATTTGAATGAAATAGGCAACATGGAATTGAATGCCCCATTATATTGTTAGTTAGGTCATGTGATTATTTGTTGCATACTAAAGTTCCATCTATACCAGAGGTAATTGATATGTGTTCAATTAGTGATGGAGTCTAGTGTTTATTTGTTGGTGATGATAGACGGTCCCCACAATATTACTAAGGGAGATTTATTTTGAAGAAGTAGGTTAAGAAATCATACCTAAGAAGCACAGAGACCTAATAAATTAAGCTTTGGCCTAGATACTATGAGTTCCTCATTCACTAATGTCAATGTGAATTGATTTATAAAGTGTCTTAGTATAACATTATTTGATATAACTTCAGTTGATTACCAATGACCAACATAAAGAATTGTATAGGGCCAATGGTGTTCAAACAGACTACACCATTTGGGCATGCTTCATTGATTTTATATTAACCTAACCATGTGGTCTACAAATTTCCTTTGTGTTCCTTGTACCCAGAGTCATATGGGAGGGCTTAGTCTCCTTTCTGAATTTTTTTTGTCTTGTTGTAATTATCATATCATTTTACTCTTTGGTTTTGCACAATTTCTATGTGAGGAAGTGCTTCCCTCTAAAGTTTGTCTAGGGCATTTAGCTACATAATTATGTCATTTTGTGTTGTTGTCAAGTCCATCCCCAATTCAAGTAATTTCCTTAATATTTTATTTTTAAATTCAATAGGTGGGACAACTTTCTTTACATACACCATTTCATAAGGTGTAAATATAGTTATAATCTTCCCAATGGTTCTATAGCACCACAAATATTCAATAAGCCTAGCTACCCAATCTTTTTTATGTAGAGTGAATTTATTAGTTATAATGGCTTCAAGTTCTATGTTGGTCACCTCAAACTAGACATTAGATTGGGGATAATAAGGACTATGTAGTACTCATTAATTGGTGCTTGATTAAATGTTGAAGTGAGTTGGGGTCCTTGATCAATGAAACTTTACCTAGGTACTCTTTACTTGGTAAATATTTGTTCATAGAAAAATTATGAGACCCTATTATCTATAGCATGCTTCATGGCATGGGCTTCCTTCCATTTGGTGAGATAGTTAGTATAGACCAGTATATACTCGGTGTTATTGAAAGGGGGATCTACTGGCTCTATATAATAGAGTCCCCATTTGTCATACGCTAAAAATAACCAATTATGATTGCAAGGGCATCTCATCATTATCGACTGGATAACCCATTCTTTGGCATCTATCACATATTCTTATATTCTTGATTATATTCCTTTTAAAGTATGCCAATATTAACGTGTATTGAATATTTTAAAACAAATTATTTTTGTAGAAAAATATCCCCCACAAGCTTGATCATTACATGAGTACATAATATCAAAAATGTCATCCTATCGCATACATCTTCTCATAAAAATATCAGCTCGTGTAGAAAATATATCTAGCCATCCATGAAAAATGGAAACTCTTTCCAAATAAATGCTTTTTTCTCTTGGTGATAAATGAGGTGGCATATTTTATGAAACTAGATAATTTGCAAAGTCAACATACCATGGCCTCTTTATTGTTAATAGAAACAAGTTTATATTAGGAAAAGAATCATCAATAATAGTCTTAGATATTGAAGTGATTAGTCTAGATAGAATATTTGCCACTACAATTCCCTTCCCTGGTTTATCTATAATTTTTATGTCAAACTCTTGTAGGAGAAATAACCATCTAACTAATTGGCCACTGATAGTGAGTTTATTCATAAGATATCTAATTTATGCATGATCAATATACACAAAGACTAAATAACTTGCCATGTAATTCCCAAACCTGTTAATACCATATACCACAGTTAACATCTATTTTTCAATAACAATGTAGTTTAGTTATATAGCTTGGATTATTTTATAGACATGGTATATTGCATACTCAACAAATTCCTCTTTTTTGTCCTAAGAGTGCATCAATAAAAAATTGTGAGGCATCAATATGTATATGAAATAGTATAGTCTATAGATTTAGGTCCCCTTAGCACTGATGCCTTTGTGAAAGATTCTTTAAAAATATAAAATGGTTCTTGAAATATTGTTGTCTAATTGAACTTGGACTCTTTTGTTAAGAGCACAAACAACAGTGTTGCAATTTTGCTAAAGTCCTTAATAAACTGCATTTAGTAACTTACATGTCAAGATATTCCAAACACCATTCTATTTTAGTGGCACTGACATATTTTTGAATAATTCAATCTTACTTGGATCTACCTAAATTCCATGCTTTGAGATATAGTGTCTTAGGATGACTCCTATCATCATCATGTAGAACTTTTCATTGTTGACTGGTACATTGTGAACTTAACATCTCTGCGATACCTTTTCAAGATTCCTCAATGCTTCTTCATAGGTGTCACCATATGTAGTGAAATCATCTATGTAGACTTTCATGCAATCATGTAGAAAATCAGGGAAAATTATTGTGAAATCCTTGTAGAATATAATAGGGGAATTATAGATCCCAAATGGAAGGATTGAATAAGCATAGGTTACCCATGGATAGGTAAATCTTATTTATCTTAATCCTCTAGTGCAATTCTAATTTGGTTGTAAGCACTGAAACCATCTAAAAAGAAAATTATTTCTTACCTACTAATGAATCCAGTACTAGTTCAACGAATGGTAGGGGAAAGTGATATGTCCTTGTTGTTGAATTAAACTCCCTATGGTCCACACATACTCATAATTTACCTCCTTTATTAGGAACTATTTCTAGAGGTGAGACCCACTAGATATCTAAGATAGGATAAATGAAACCAACATCTAAGAGATTTTGTAGCTCTCTCTTTACTATTTTGCATATAGTAGGACCTCAATCCTCTATTGGGGTTGTTTGATTAGTTTTCAATTATCCTTTATATATATCCAATGAATTTACAATCTAAGATCCAAACCTTTTATATCAAGATAGTCTCAAGAAAATGTTGCTTTATGGTTTTGTAACATAGAAAATTAACTCCATTTTTTGCCATGTGTCTAATTGATAATTTATATCTTCTTGGGCTTATTTCAACTTACTTAGTTAGAGAAGTCATTGAAGTAGAATTAAAGGATGGTACCTAAATTTCACATCTATGAGGCAACAACTTATGAAGTAGGTATGTTGCAGAAGAAGTATTATATGTAGTGGGTGCGATAAAAAAATATTTGAAGAATATTTTTTTTGTTAGTCCCTCTCATAAATATTTTGAATGATGTTAGAGAGTAATATATCCTCATCTTGAAATTGAAGCATAGGGGTTCTCTCAATAGTAATTAATGTTTTTAAGGCATTAAAATCATTGTCACCAAGGTCAGACCTTCTATTTATTTCATCTATGTGTAAGGTTTTGTAGGTGGAGATAACACTAGCTTCTTGTTTATATTGGCATTCTCTATATAACTATACCCTATACCTATAGCCTATAAAAGCATCTATAATTGCCAACCATGGATGCCTCAAAATAAATGGATATCCTAATAAATTATCCTTAGGCTAAAGAATCATAAAATCAACAAGGTACTCTTAGGAGTGTAATGCTATGACAAAATCTCCATTGATACCTTCTAGTTCAACCATGGGAATTTCTACTAGTTAGAGTATTGTTGGAATATGCCTTAGATTAGATAGCTAAAGGTTTTGCATATTTTTCGTAATCATTATATTCATGGTTTCTCCTAAGTCAATAAAATAATTTGGCATCAAAGTATCATTAATGATCACATACACAACTAGGTTTCTTGGGTCTTTATGTTTTCGAACAATCACCTTTCCTTGCATAAATATCTTCAATCGTCCCATAACATGGATAGGTTGGGGTTATTTTTTCTTCCTCCCTAGATTTTTAAGACATGATCATTTGATGGTTTTTTTTTAGATTGTAACACCCTTAATAGCTTGAAACAAAGGGTTTTTGACACCAACATTCTTCAATTGGTTAAAGAATTCAAGTTTCATTGAGTCTCATACTTATTAATCTCCAACCTTTATTGAAGTCGAGAATCTAAATTGTTAAACTTTTACTATTCATGGTGTTGAATGGGTTGATTTGACTGCAATTTTGCATTGATGGTAGGCTCGTCAAATGGAATTTCCATGAATAAGAGAGATGTAGGTGTTGGAAAGGTTTTTCCTAAGAAAATGTGCATGTCACTAATATCAACATAAGTAGAGTATCGGAGAACATCATTGGTATAAGACTATTGAATGGACTTATTAGTATTGGGTGTTGGTTGGACTAGTATTTGAGTAGCTCTTGGTGTATTTGGTAAAGGATTAGTAGGACTAGACAAAATGGCTTGTGTGCAGCTAATTCTTATTTTTGTTGCAGGTAGCCAATATTAGGATTCATCTAGGGCTAGTTATCCCATCATTGCTTCTATTTCCATGTCAATTGGGGAGGCTTCTATTTCTAGTGTTGTTGTAACCACTTTCCTTGTGAAGACATCCAACTAGAAGGTCCATATTTAATCAAAGTATGTGGAGGTTGGTTATAGCATGGAGAATTGTTCATAAATGAATTTTAAAAAGGAGTATTATAATAAAATGCATCTTGAGCAATACCTTGCCTTTGATTACATGGTTTTCTTCGAGCTAGGTAAAATAATTGTCCATCATCATCCTCTTGTACTTCAAAATATGGGTATTGGTTCTTGTCTTCAAACCTTGCCACATGATTGCACTTATAGTCTCTTTTCTTCTAGCAATAGTAGGGACATTACTCTGTCAACATAGCTTTTGCATCTAATTTGTTTGCAATGCAATATATTAAGTCAAATTTCCATATGATTGATAATACCCTGCTCCACATCCTTCAATAGGTTATTGAGCTCCATCCTTGAAAATCATGTAATTATTCTACTGGTGAGTGTTCTTAAGTTCTATTATTCTTCATTGTGGTCCTTAAATAATTATTATAGAGTTGATAGACATATTTCCGAGGAACATGGAATATATCACCTGATCCAAGGCATCTAAACACTCTTCATTAATTCCTCTTAGGAATATTAGCTTCAAAGTGTCCCTTGCTAATTAATTTTTCTAGATCTTAAAACATACTCCTCCATAGGTTCATCTTCCTTTTGGCTCATCCTGAAGATGTCATCTCCTCTCATGTCCCCTCCTATGTAATAGTCCTTGTATTTCTTTAGGAACTTCTCCTCCATGGTATCCCAAGTATCCACTACATCTCTCCCAAGTCCCATAAACCATTTTAATGTTTATTCCTTAAGTGTGGTAGGAAATAATTTCAATCTATGTGCATCTATGATATAATCATAACTTCGACAAAGGACATCAAATTCCAATAAGAATGTGTCTAGATCCTTTGTCACAAGAATAGAAAATTGGGGAGGATTGATGGAGGTATATTTTACATTGTAGCATTCCTCTCTTTGTCAATGATAGGAAAAAGAAATGTAGCAGTTTCATTTTCTTGGTCTACATTTCCTAAATCTATCATTGTATAATGGGATCCAATAAAGGAAAAATATAGTGTCCCTCATAGAATTACATTTTGATTTGCATATTGATAGACTTATATAGTCATATGGTGGATACGTTGATGGTTATTTATGACTCTATTGCTATCTTAGATGGTTTTGTTGATGCTAGTGGATTTATGTTATTTGATATGACTCATCATGTTTGGAGATTTATATGATTGGTGATGTTGGACATACTATATGATAAATGACATTTTATGGTTCTTGTGGATGTTAGTATGTAGAATCACCTTGTTGAATGGATTTATATGATTCGTGGATTTATATGAGATCATTGTTCATGTGGATCATCTGACTTATAATGACATGATGGTACTAACTCGATTTCATGATTATGATTATATGCGATGTCTTGATGTTATATTGTGTGGTTGTCTTCGTGAGTAGAGACGATGTCATATCACTCATAGCGAGCATGATATGACGTCATGATTCTCTTTCACTTATCTGTTTAATATGATGTATATGTATTTTATTGTGTTAGTGTTGATGTGGGCTTGCAGGTGCTAGACATTGAATCCACCTGGTTGCACAAGTTTGAGCATGTCTCTATCCCAATGGCAAGTTATTGAAGATGCCATAATTTCCCTCACACACTCTAGGTCTAAGTTGTGTACCTTGTCGATTTCACCATGATGCAAGTTGAGGTTAGAGTTTTGAGTTGTGTTCGTCCCCTTTGGCATAAGATGTTATGAGTCTATGTTTATTTATTTGGAGATGTGTGATTATTTAATTATTTAATATTTATTTCTACTTTTATTTTGATTAATGTTTAATTGTTGCTTTAATTTATGTAGCATTGGATTTATTATTTAATTAAAGTTTTGTTTTTTTTTTGGCAAGGTGGCAATGCCACTTGATATATTTTATTAATAATAAATAATTTTTACAATATATTTAAAAACTGGTTCAAACTGAGCTCCCAAAGAAAAGAACCAGCAAGGAAAACTCTAGTCATTGCTCATCAACATGATTATAAAAGAGAAGTAGTGAACAATCCTCTAGCCGAAGCTAGTTACAAAATAGAGATCAACAAAGGAGCATGCAGGCTCTTTTACACATAGGAGCATGCAAGCTCATTTTACAGAATAGGAGCATGCAAGCTTATTTACAAAATAAGTTCCTTGGATATCTTGAATGCCCTACAACAAAGAACTCCTGCAATCAAAATTAACATGCCCCTGCACCAAAAAACAACTGCAACCAAAAAATATATATACTACAGAATGCAGAAAATTTACAAGAAACGCAAGGTTCCAAAACATGACTGACACCAACGACATGAGATCTGCGGTCCGCCATTATAGACAAATGCCAAAGGAGAAGAGGTGAATGCAGTAATGCTAAAGAGAAATGAAGCCCAAAATTTTTATGTTGTAAATGAAAAGAAAGAGGAGATATATCATACAAAACTGACAAACCAAAAGAAACGGCGTACAAAGATAATCATGAAAACAACGCTACGTCAAACTTTAAATGACATATGAAGGATGGATTCCCAATGTGAAAATAAATATCTCCATATTTTGCACTAGAAGAGAGTACCAAACACATGAACAACATCAATAACAACCAACTCATCATTAATGAATGCCAAGTGATGATCAAGTAAAGCAAAGTACCTCAAATCAAAACCAAATGGAATTATGAAAAGAAATACCTCACCAAGAGAAGAGAATATCAGCTCGTATAAACAAGCAATCATATAATAAGAAAGATTAAATCCTCAACTCTCTACGGGCTATAATTAATAGGTTTGGGAAGCTCATCAAATCACCCCCCAATCGAGAGGAATCAATAACAGTTTTGTCACAACCCATATTAGCGAGGCAATCAGCCAATGCATTACCTTCACGATAAACATGCGAGATGATGAGGTGCTCAAACTTATCAAGAAGAGTCCATATTTGTTCAAGAATATACCGGAAATGCCAATTATCAGCTTTTCTTGCCTTGCATGCATTAATGACAATAGTTGAATCACCTTCAATATGAAGGTATTTGAAATTCAAATCCTTAGCCATAGCAAGACCTTCTAAAAGAGCACAAGCCTTAGCCATATTATTTGTGCCAGGAGAAATTGGCATAGCTTTTAATGCTAATAAAGAACCCAAATGATCACAAAAAACTATCCCTATTCCTGAATCACCAGGGTTTCCACGGGAGGATCCATCAAAATTCAATTTACAAAAAGGGGCCTTAGGAGGATGCCATTTTATGGAATTTCTATCTACAGGTGTTTTCCGAATCCTTGGAAAGGCGGGTGATACAGGAATAATGATACTTTTCCAAGAAGAGATCATATCATTATTTAATTATTATTTTTTGTTTAATTACTTTTATTATTGAGTTTTATTGGATATTGTTTATTGTATTTCATATTTATTTTATGTGATTTATTTTAATAATGTCTTTTGAATTTCTATTGTTATAATTAATTTAATTGGTGTATTTAATTAATTAATATTATTTGACATATGCATTGGTATTTTATTATTAGATGAATACTATTATTCATGGATATTTATCTAATTTATGTGGAGGTTATTATTTATTCAATGAATAAATAATATTGTATTGGTAATTAATATTTGATTATGGGGTGTATAAATTATTATTTAATTATTTATCTTTTTACTCCCCTCTTTGATTATTTGAAATAATATTAATCTACCTACCCTTTTATTTGATTGATCGGATGGGGAGGTCGGTAAATAAATTATATTTATTTAATACCTTCCTCGAACTTTGCAAAAGATTGGTATAATATATTATTTTAAGGAATATTTTGATTGGTCAATTTTTATTATGGTTTGGATTTGATTTTTGTATATTTTTATTGCTTCCTATGTATTCATGGGAGGTTGGCTTCTGGGAGAATTCACAGATTGTTTCAGGATTCGGCTTTGGATTTGGATTGTGATTGGGCTTGCTGATTTTGGAGGATTCTTCATCAATTTTTCCTTGCCTTACTTCGTTTCTAGGTTGGATCCGAATATTTTATTCTTGGTTTTGGCTTTCAGGAAAGATTGTTTGCAAATGTTTTCCAAAATGTTGCTTGGGGAAAATATGGATTTGATTTCAGTTATTTATTTTGTTTATTGAAGGAGAAATTTCAATGAGAATGCTTAAAGTTGTGATTTGTGATTCTAAATTTGGTTTTGGCTAGAAATGGGTGTTTTGGAGATATAGTTTTCTAGTTTTATTGTCCCTTTGGTTATTCTATGATATGGTATTTGAGTTATGGTGGTTGTATTGCTCTTGTAAACCCTATTTAATTTTCTCTTAGTGTTTAGAGATCCTTTTAATGATCTACACTTGTATGGATGTCACTACGGTGCATTTTTGTGCATATGTTTGTTGGTTGTGATTAATTTATTGGTTCTATGACCTGATTAGGCTTGTGTAAACCCTATTTTGCATTTTTTGAGGTCCCTTGTGTATTCTAGGTTAGTTTTAGACCATGATTATGCCTCTACCCGAATCTAGGCATGATTGATTGCTTCATGTTCATATTTTCCTGAAAACTGCAACCCAATACAAAAGCGTTAAAATATGCAAAAATAGAACCAAACTGGGAGTCAATAGCGCCAGACTAGTAACAATAGCGCCAAAACAATATCAGTACATTTATGGGTTGAGTTTTGACTTTCCTATTGACTTTTCTTGTTGATTTTGGACTCAAGAGGCTAGGGTTTGTTGTATTGATGATTTTTGGGCACTGTTCCATGCTTGTGTGGTATGTTTGGATCCTATTTGGGCTCTAGCAAGTATTTTTGCACCTATCTGTTGAGGTTTTTAATGTTGCTCCAGCAAGATGTATGCATCCCTTATTGTTGATGATGATTATATGCGGCTCCAGCGAGAGGTTGTGTTGTGCCTCATTGTTGAGGACTATGCAGTATCATTGGATTCATATTCTTTCCCTATTTATGTGTTTATATCACTCTTCAGGCTCTTTTTATTGTTCCATTGTGATGCTTTGAGCTTATGGCATTTGTTTGTATGTTTATAGTTATCCTTTATGTTTCAATTTGTGTCAGATTTGTAATGACTTTTGGATACTTTCCTTGATGAGTTTCATGTTGTTATTGCGATGCATCTTGTTATGTATTTACCCTATGGTCTTGGTTTATGGTTGGGAGAGTGGACTCTTGCATTTGTTGGACGTAGGTCATGAGCATTAGATCTCTAGGAAGGGGTCTAGACCTATGGAGCCACATGAAGAGTTTATGTTGTAATTTCAAGTGATAAAAATAATAATAATTGATTAATGGGTTTGGGTAACTAAGAATTCACCTAATCACTATTACTAATATGATGTTTGTATGCCCCAATTGGATAGACCCAAGGATATGGATTTGGGATCTTAGATTGGGAAGACCATTGGAGCGGTAACCCGTTCTCCCTTGTGTGACTTTAAGGTGGAGATAGATGCCACATGAGGTTAGCATGTGATGACACTCTACCCCCACATATGTCAATTATTCATTTTCCTTGATTTGTTGATTATGCCTCTAGAGGTTGATTGCTTTGGTTTAGCCATGTGATGTAGTTTAGTGTTGTATTCTTATGTTTGAGTCTTGTGATGTCATATTGTATCATTTGGTTGATAAGTGTCAGCTTAGGTCTTGAGTGTGAGTTTGAACCTTATGTCATCTCCTAGCATGGGGGCTGGTTCCTATTTGATTCCACATGATCGAGTGGTTTGATGCCTTCTTCCATTGGGATATTCCTCTTCTTGGACATCAGCGTGCGTGGATTAGATTCTTGGATTCTTCATCATGTGGATATTCTTTGGAGTTGATTCTATGTATTTGGAATAGAAGACATTGTATCATGATGATTGTATTTGTAAAAAGCAATATGTACCTTTATGTTATGTACCTTCATGTAATGGTTGATGTAATTGGAAGAGGATAAGATATAGTAGCTAGAAGAAGTTATCATTGTACATTCATTGAAGTATTGGACACTCACAATGTAATGTTAGATTAGAGTTTTAAGTAAAACAAAGAAATAGCATTTTGTACATTTCGATTCCCCTCTTATCCCTTATAAGAAATATAATAACTCTGTCTGCAAATGAAGAGATCAAGGAAAAAAGAACCTTAGAACAACATATGACAAGGTTTTAAGAACCTTCTACACTTTGAACTTATCCAAAGTTCAGGCAGGTATACCTTCTATGAATAATTTCACACTTTTAAATGAGATCCACAGTAAACCAGTGTCCAAAAACCAGTGGATCTTATCGCCTCAACATAAACTGAAATAATAAAGGAAAACTTATGCTCATTTTCAGTATTGACCCTCAAGAGATATAGAAAGAAAACTACAACTGATACCGGTGCCTTATCTAAGCTACAGAGTCATCTAAATCAAGTAAGGATTTCACAGTTAAACATCCCCATACATCTCATCACTTCGGCTTCTACTAACCCCATATATGCCTGACATATATACGAGTTCTTTCTTGTTAAACTAAACAATGTTTATCAGATTCAAAGCTTCAAACAAAATAACCTACTGAGAGAGATATTTCTTGTGTATTAAATTCCCCTCCTAAAGAGGAAAGCTAAGAAACATATCTATAAAGACTGCATTATAATCCATGTTCAATTGAATAACCCTAGATTACCCAAATGAAACCAAAAATTATTGAAAGCACACCAGAAGATAACACAAATTATAGGCTCGAAAGTTTATGGTCTATATATTGATATTCATTTTTGAAAAGTCTTACAAAACTCAGAATATTCTCTGTAAAAACTAGAAAAACCCAGATATATTTCTGCAGAGTTTCTTTACAAATTCTTGTGATCCCTTTCTAACTAGTCCTGGTATCCATTTATAATAGTATGGATGCATACAAACTTTGGACCTTTTCCAAAAAAAGTTTGTTACAACAATCTTCTTGTTTGAACAAGATGTTACAAGTCTTTTCATTTTCTAATGGCCCCCTTTCGTCAGTTGTCACTCTGCAACTTCTTCTTGAACCTCTGCATCTGGCACCACATACTTTCTTGTCCACTCTTGGTACACGTCATCAGCAGGCCATGAGAAGTTAATAACTTTCCCTCTTATCTTGGCCAATCTCTTCCAAGAGTTTCTCATTTTATTGACCTTTGAGTTTAGAAATCCATAGTGTGATTTTATTTTCTCTATCTCCTCAATTGCTCTGACAAATAGGAAAGTATCATCTATGCTAATAATTCCCTTTATCCTTAATGATAGGTTGGCTCCTAATTCATTAAGCCATACTTGTTTGTCATTCAATTGAGCTAGACTGGCAAAACCCTCGGGAAATAATTCAAATTCCTATTCAGTGTATTCCTTTTTATACAAATTGATCTTCCTCTTTGCATTATCTAATCCTTCTGCTAGCTTTATCAGATCCTTTATCATGTCACAGGTGGACTTGATAATGGGGTCAACCCCAGTCTCATCATAGGATACACATATAAGTCCTAAGTCCACCTCCCTAGGCATCCACTTATCCAAAATGGGCATTAGAATAGCCCTGTCTCCATTGAGCTCATTCCACATACCCAAAACTTTACTTATTTTGTTGTACACTAATGAGGATCCTATGGTGTCAGCAAAACTCACAATTGTGGCCCTCACTCTCTCTTCATACTTATTTGCAAATAGGGTTTGAGCCTGTTTTATCTTTTCCAACTCCTGTTGAGTGATCTCAACTGCTTGGGAACCAGAAGGTGCGAGAGAAGGTGGGAATTCAATGATAGGGCTAGTAGATGGAGGTTGTGCAGGAGAAGAAGCAATCATTAAGATTGAGGACTCACCTTGATGGTATTGGCCTGCCAATTGCCTTTTCAATTTAGCAATAATGCTATCTCGGCTCACTACCTCTCCTTTGGTATCATTGTAAGCTTTTAAGATTGTCTCTAACTTAGCTTGGAGATCTGCCCTTTCCTTTGCTTCTTTCTCTGCCACCGCAACATTGAATTTTGCAGTTTCCAAGACTGTACTAGCAGCCTCCACCACTCCAGTATTTTGTACCCTCTTTACTATCATACCTCCAAGGTAGCTGGACTCTGGGGTATCCTTTCTCTTTTTATTTTCATCTCTTTTCAGAGACCACATGACCAGGGCAACATCATCCTTGCTGAAGGTTACTCCTTCCATAGGCTTGGTCTCTTTCCTGATTGCCTCTAAAGCCAAGGCATCTGCTATATCCCATTCAGGGAGGATGAGAACACCAGCCTTTTCTACCATTTCCCTTCCTTGCTCAGGAGTGACGGTCTTAAATTCAGTGACCATTTCTTGTTTTATTTCTTCCTCCACCATAGCTGCATCCTTGTGGGGCTTCTCATTCTTCCTCTTCTCACATCTGGCATTGAATTTATCAATATTATGCTTCCACACAAATTTCATGAAAGCTCCTGAGGTAACAAAGTTGCTATCATCCAGGAATTCCTCACTGGCTTGTTTAATAGTAGGATCCAGTTCCTGGCCTTTGAACTCATTGGTGGTTATGTCCATCTCAGCATCTTTTGGCTCCTTAGGCATTCCATCTTCTACTTCATCATATGTATAGGCGATCTCCCCGAGACTCCCTAGCTGCAACAATTGTTTAGCTACTACCTGCTCATCTCCTATATGAATGGGGGATTGAGATGGGGAATACAAGGGCTCATTAGTTTGCACTTCCTTTCCCACCCTTTACCTTTTGGGGGAATCCTGAATGTCAATAACATCTTGTATTTTCCTCTTCCCTATTGAAGTAGAAGGCTCCCCTATTGTTGGCACCAACACACTATACTTGGATTTTCTATGTAGCACATAATCACCAAGAGGGATTACTTTAGAAGATGCAAACCTAGCTAGAACTAGTCTCGCCTGCTCAGGGTTGTTTTTAATCACTTCTTCCCTCTTCTCCTTTAGTGTTTACATTACATCCTCAAAGTAAAGAATTAGGAATTTTGCCTTTTCCTCAAAGGGGTGAAAACTGGATAAAGGGTCATAGTTGTTATCGAATTGGTGTACAAAATCAAGAGCCTTCTTGTAGGCCACCCATTTCTCTTTCCTCAACTCCTTCTCATCCAAATCAAACTCATTTCTGATGAGGTCTTCAGGGAATTGGAATTGGTGAGGTCTACCTTTGCATACTACCCTTTTCCTAAACATACCATTAAAGAAATCCTCAGGGTCAGAAAACCTTGACACTGCAGTGGATAGCTGGTATGCTTGAAAGAACTCCTCAAAGCACTTCCACCCACCCTTAGTAATTACAAACTGATGTGCTATTGTTACTATTGGTAAAATGGTACCTTTTCCTCTATTGGATAGCTCCACCTCTTGTACACCTCCAATCTTCCTGAGGACCTCTGCAATTCCTATTTTCAGTGGGACCTGATAAGGTAACAAAAATGGAGTGCCTCTGAAACTGTACACTCTGAAAACTATGGAAACAGGGTACAAGTATATGTCACCCCAATTGTGGACAATTTTGATTTCTTCAGCAAACTCCTTAGGCCTAAGAAACTCCAAAAGAGATTTAGGGATCCTTGGATTCTCTAAGCATAAGATAATTTTGATTTTAGATGCAAAGCACTTATCAAACTTTAGGTAACTAGCATCCTCCCTGTCCCATGACAACACTGTGCTCCATAGTTGAACTGGCATCTTCTCCCCATGCTTTTCCTTCACTAGATCCATTTCATTGGAAAAGTAGTCACCACCCTTGAATAGAAAAAGATGCATGAGAAGGGAGTACCATCCAAAAGTCCTATCCACCCTACCATTCTTTATCCCTATCAAGCCTTCATGGATTACATCTGTGATGTATAGGGCATAGTCAAATGTTACTGCTAGAGAGGGATTTAAAATTTGTGCTATCATTAACATGTAATGGGTTGGCATGTTCACTTCGGCATCCTCTCCAAAATCTACCAGAGTGACCAGTATAATCCTTTGACTCTAAGAGTGAACCAATTTAGGGAGAAAGGCTCCATGGTATTAGGTCCTACAATAATAAATCCTCCTATTTTGACAAAAAATTCTTTAAGAGGCCCATTTCTAAGATGATTCCTCTGTGCACTGTAGACTTGAGCAAATGATTCAAAATTAATGGGCTCCAAATAATTGGACACCTCACTGAGCCCAAATGTGTTTCTGAATTCATCATCGTTGACTTCAATGAGGGTTTTTCCATTTATATCCCTAACACTTTTGGTGAGAGGGTCATAGTTGTGTGCAATCTAAGTTAGGAGATCCACATCCATAAAAACTCAAGGGACCACCAATTTACCTACATCCAACTCCCAAATACTGTTCATTGGGGCAGGGGAGTGTCTCATACCAAAACTAACCTTGAATAGACCTAAACCAGACAACCCTATCTGTGGATCTCTCAGCCAATTTCCCTTGTCATACAATCCTTCTCCTATTCTCAGACGAGGAACCTTAGGCACTAATTCCTTAACTTTAGCTGCTACACTTGTGGACATAGACAATTGTTCCAGGAAATCTTCACAAATTGCCCTCTCCTAGTAATTAACCTTCCCTATGAAATCCCTTCTAGGTGCCATCTTAATGATATGCAAGTATTTCAATTACTAATCAAAGCAATTCTTTAACAGAACAAAACCACAGTTCATCAATTTTTCAAGTAACTGGTAAGCAAAACACAAGAAAACTTGTTTTTGGCTTGAAGAACTCTACTCTGCACCATCTTTTCTGCAACAACTCTTCGAAATGATATCTACATTCAATTGATGTGAGCATATATATGGCAATCGGGCTCTTAACTGCGACATTAACACCACATGCTTTGGCCATCACCTCAAAATTGAATTCACAAATGAATTCAAAAATTTGGCTCCAACGGATCATAAAATGTCTGAGTGTTTCTATCACTTTATTGTTTCACCATTTCGTGAAGCCTAAAATCCGCGCATCTTCATCAAGTGAAATCACACCAACTGTCAGATCAAGTGGAACTTGCATGGCTTTTACTTTGTTGACTACTCTTCATTTGGTGACGGGCTCATATCTCTTTCGCTATTTTGCGAAAGCTAAACATCGTGCATATTCATCTAGCGAAACCATGCGAGCCATCCGATCAAAAAGAACTTAATCGGTCTTTATCCTTTCCTGTGACTGACGGTTTACCCCACTAACCATGCACCAAGTATTTAAGGCTAACGGTTTTCACTGCTTCGTGAATGGTAACTACCCTGCATCTTTGGCCTGCAAAATAGCGCCCACTGTCAGATCCTCCTTGAGATACCCGCCTTTTAACAAACCTAACCCGGTAGAGTTGGGCCCTTTGACTTAGCACTATCCAACCTGGAAATTGACCAATAAAGGAAACCGATGTGTCAATCATTTATTTTTCAAAAAACTTCCATGGGATCCACTTCAAGACTGCCACATGCATCTGACAAGTTGCTTTTTCATCAATAGTCAGATCCATTTTGTTTTGCCACGACACCAACCAAGTGGCTACCATGTCACTTTGCTATTTCACGAAGGTTAACTCTCGGTCACCTTAGGGCTGTGAAAAATAACCGACCGTCCGATCAAAAAGAACTTGATCGGCCTTTACCTTCAATCTTTACTACCTCGTGGATCAAGTTTCATTTTCGCCATTTCGTGAAGCCTAAAACCCGTGCACCTTTGTCTTGTGAAATAGCGCGAGCCATCCGATCAAAAAGAACTTGATCCGTCTTTACCTTAGTTAAAACCTGGATGATGAACCCACTTCCACCTTTTTCCATTTCGCGAATGGTAACTCATGGGCATCTTTGAACTGCAATTTCACGCACGCCTTTAGATTAAAAAGAACCTGCAAGATGGTTAAGGAGCCCGACTAAAATTTAAGAACTTTAGAAAAGGCTTAGAGAAAATAAAGCGCTGCTAGACCCGCCTAGGGAGAAATAAGAAGGGGGGGACACTTCTCATGACAGACGGACCCTTCTTCAAGTGATAAAAGTAACGTAGATTTAAAACAAGAGGGCTTTTCTCAAAAACTAGAAGGGTTAGAACTCAAACCTTAAACCCTCTTCTGACCTGAGACAATCAGGGGCAACAAGACCATACCAGACTCAATTTTTTAGACTTTTAGCCAATTATGGAACAAGAATACCCATTTTTTAAACAGTGATAACAATATGTATGAGCTTATGGGAAATTATATTAAAATATTAGTAGTTGTTGTTGTAGACTTTGCTTAAGTAATGGAAATCGTCTAGGTGTGATGGAATATGTTGCTTAGTAGATTCAGTTTCTTGTCTTAAAGATTTATAGTGAAGCTTAAAGAGTATTCTTGACTTATTGGAGAGAATGGTTATATAATCTTGATGCCTTTATGATGAATAAAAGAATGGATATTAGGAGTATTTGACTTGGTAGTTTCTAAAAGAATTTTAAAGTGTATGTTATGTGATCAAATTTATGTCTATGTGTTAATGATTCGTTATAATCATTTGAGAAGTAATTGTATAGGATGTTTGATAATTTATGATGTTCTAGATGGATATGTGATGTGATTGAGTTGTGTCAAGTAGTGACATTGAGATACCCTAGGGAATGGACATGCATTGTATGATTTAATGATGGAGTAATGTCAATGGATTAAATGGTTATTTCGCTTCCATAATATGGTTCTATGGTTATGTTCATGTTGATTTATGCATTCCTGTAAGTGGTTAAGATGTATTGATGTTCTTTACTTGTGATGTTGCATTATTAGTAACTAGAATTTGTGAGTAATGATGATTAACAGAAGAAGTAAAAATTATTATCTCCTTTTTGTTAGTAGATTTTGGTTTATTTCTCTAGAGTATTTTGGTGGGCATTACATCTGGTATCAGAGCCCATGTTCATACACTGGGTACTCTAGTTTCATATGAGCCCATTGTGTGTGATTATCACATTATCATGGGGTAGCCCAGCGATTTATCCCTTCTTGTTATTCTTTGCATTAGTTGCCCTAGAATATTTCTTATAGTATCTTTTTGTGTCTTGGTTAGACAAGATGCCTGCTAGAGGCAAAGGTCATGGTTGTTGTCATGGTGGTCATATGGGTACTCATCAAAATCCTCATCCTAATGTTTTTGTAGAGTCACACCATGAAGAGCAGCAGTAACAGGATCATCAAGTTGAAGGAGCCCAGGTTGGTGATGCAATTCCACAATTGGTCAATGTACTCCAAAATCTTCTTGACCATTTAGGACCGAGACACCAGGAGAACCGACAGGAGGAGTCTCACCATTCTGGTCATGAGGATAGAGATAAGTATCAGGAGTGTGAGAGGGAGAATTCACATTCGCCTCATAGGAGAGTAGATGTTATAGTGGATTAGGATGCAGTTGCGGCTGGTCACATGAGAGATCTCCTTAGGACTCGTCCCCCTACTTTTGATGGTTCTGGCAGTGGATTGGAGGTGAAGACTTGGTTGCTAGGTTTGGGTAGGTGTTTTGTTATACATCTATATGGTAGTAACACCAAGGCTAGATGTGCAATTGTGCACCTTAAAGATTTTGCTTCTACTTGGTGGCGTGTAGAGGAGAAGAATCTTCGTTTGGATATTGTGACAGTGTCATGGGAGTTGTTCCTTGAGCATCTTTGTGCATGTTTCTTGTTGGACCTTTGGAGACTGCGTATGTTTGATGAGTTCCATGATTTGAGGTAGCGATACATGTTGATTGAGAAATATGAGAAGACATTCTATGAGCTTAGGCAGTATTATGGGATAGTGAATGATGATGTGATACTTATGCAGCATTTTGTTAGAGGTCTTAATGACCACATTGGTGGGGATGTTAGGGTTTTCAAGCCCAAGTCCATCGAGATAGCTATGGAGAAGGTACAACTAGTTGAGGAGAATTTGTCCATGTCATAAGGAGGTTCATTGGTTGCATGGTCTGTCAATACTCCAATTGTAGGAGCAGATATGAGAGGTGCTTAGTCATAGGGTTCATGCTTTGTTGAGAGGTATCCTTCGGCTTTCAAGAGTAGAATGTGAGCTTGGAATAATTTTGCATAGAGTCAAAGTGTTTCTTGAGGTACTATATCACAGCAGGACAAAGATCATGATAGGCAACGTGATAGGCGATCAATTCTCTCCTAGCCAGCACAGAGCTTTCAGTAGTCCAATAGAGGCAGTGTGTAGCAATCTAGTGCCCCTCTATTTTCTCAAGGATTTAGTAGAAGGGAATTGTTTCACATGTGGGAAACAGGGTCATTATGCATCACATTTCCCTCAGAGATCCACACAGATGTCTGGACAGAGGCCAGTAGCTTATGAGCATATAGTTGGTGATGCAGGTAGATCCCATCGTATTTTTGCGGTGGTTGATAACCATCATGCTAAGCATCACAACATAGTTGTTGAGACTAAATGAGAGATAGGTGGTATCTCTTGCTTGATATTGTTTGATTTTGGTGCTTTTGATTCCTTTATTTCACCTCTTTTAGTAGAGGTGCAGGTTTGTTGTGGCAAAGCAGGCTGATAGGTGGCAGGTTCAGTTAGCCATGGGATCCAAGGTGGTTGTGGATTCCCTTGTGCATGGGTATGTTTTGGAGTTGGGTGTGCTCTCTACCATGGTGGATCTTTGTATCTTACCTTTGGGATCCTATTGAGTGGTGTTAGGCATGTATTGTCTTGACTCTCGTCAAGCTAAGATTGATTATCGAGGTAAGAGAGTACAATGCTTGGATGATAGCGGGAAGAGTGTGGAGGTAGTAGATATTCAGCGACCTATTTCTCTTTGCATGATTTGCGCAATGCAGATGAAGCTTTGTGTGAACCAAGGTTGTCATCTTTTTGTAGTTAGAGTGGATGAGTTGGATGAGGGTGAGAGTCGAGATGATGTCTTTTCTCATCATCCTATTTTATAGGAGTTCTCTTATGTGTTTCCAAGTGAGATTCCAGGCATGCCACCTAAGCATGATATTGATTTCAAGATAGATTTGATTCCAGAAGCAAAGCCTATATCTATAGCTCCTTATTGGATGGCCTCTCAGGAATTGAGTGTGCTAAGGTTGCATCTAGAGGATTTATTAGCGAAGGGATTCATTCAGCCTAGTGTTTCACCTTGGGGTGCGCCAATATTGTTTGTGAAGAAGAAGGATGGGTCTCTTTGATTGTGCATTGATTATAGGCAGTTGAATAAGGTGACAATGAAGAACCATTATCCTTTGTCAAGGATTGATGATTTATTTGATTAGATTAAGGATGCAAAGATCTTTTCTAAGATAGCCCTCAAGTGAGGGTATCATCAGTTGCGGATTCATGAGGCGGACATCCATTGTACAAATTTTTGCACAAGGTATGGTCATTATCAGTTTACAATGGTGTCTTGTGGATTGATGAATGCTCCATCAGTTTTCATGAATTTGATGAATGGAGTGTTCACGACCTATCTCGATAGATTTGTTCTTATGTTTCTAGATGACATTTTTATTTATTCGAGGATAGAGGAGGAATATGAGGAGCACATGAGACAGGTTTTGTAGTGCCTTTGCGAGAACCGGTTGTACACCAATGTGGTGAAGTGTGAGTTCTTCTAGTCTCAGGTGAAATAGCTTGGCCATGATATCTCAAGAGAGGGTATCATAGATGATCCCTCTAAGATTCAGGTGATTGTGGATTGGCCAGCACCCACCAATGTGGGTGAGGTTTGTAGCTTCGTGGGTCTTGCAGGATATTATTGTCAGTTTGTTCAAGCTTTCTCCAAGATTGCTCATCCTATTACTTCTCTTTAGAGGAAAGGGAAGAAGTTCATTTGGTTAGAATGATATGAGATGACTTTTCAGATCCTTAAGGAGCGTTTGACTAGTGCACCTATTCTAGCAGCTGCAAATCCTTTGGGTGATTTTGTGGTATGTATAGATGCTTCTTTGGAGGGTCTTGGAGCATTTCTCATGTAGGATGGACGTGTGATTACCTATGAGTTGTGTAAAATCAAATATCATGAGTTGAATTAACCCACTCATGATTTAGAGTTAGCAGTAGTGGTTCATGTGTTGGTTAGATGAAGGCATTTTCTTCTTGGACATCGATTCAAGTTGCATAGCAATCATCGTAGTTTACAGTATATCTTCACGCAGTCAAATCTGAATGCTAGGTAGTGGTATTGGATCAATTTTTTGTGCGAGTATGACTTCAAGGTGAAGTACATACAAGGTAAGGAGAATGTTGTAGTAGATTCATTGAGCCACAAAAGGTATGAGGTGCCAACATTATCTCTCAGTGTCGATTTGAGGAGTCATATTATCAGTGCACTTCCATCAGATGCTTGGTATTAGGAGGTTAGTGCAGAGATTGCTTCAGGGATGCCTTTGGATGACAGATATACAGGGTATTCATTAGAGTCCAATGGTCTTCTTTGACATCTAGGATGCATCTATGTCCCATCTCCAGATGGTCTTTGAGCATTGATTCTATCAGAGGCTCACCATGCAGCTTACTCGGCACATCCAGGTGTCAATAAGATTCATGCAAATTTACGACAATTGTATCATTAGACAGACATGAGGAAAGACATAGCATATCATGTTTCATGTTGTCTGGAGTGTCAGCAAGTGAAGGGAGAGAACCAACATCTAGTAGGTTTGTTGCAGTCAAACCTAATTTCGGAGTGGAAATGGGACATCATATCTATAGATTTCATTGTCGGTTTGCCTATGTCATCATGTTGTCATGATGGTATTATGGTCACCATTGATAAGTTGACCAAGGTGGCTCATTTCTTGTCGGTTGGATCATCTTACACAACAGAGTTAGTGGCTCATATTTTCATGGAACAGATAGTGAGGTTGAATGGCTATCCTTGACGGATCATATCAAATCATGATCCAGTATTCACTTCATCATTTTTGAGAGCCCTTCAACATAATTTAGGAGCACATCTAAACATTAGTTCAACATATCATCTGGAGATATATGGCTAGACAAAGAGGGTTAACTAGATAATTTGCAATGTCAGCAAACCATGGCCTCTATATTGTTAATGAAAACAAATTTATATTGGGAAAAGAATTATCTATAATATTCTTAGATACTGAAGTGATTAGTCTAGATAGAAAATTTGCCACTACAATTCCCTTCCCTAATTTATCTATAATTTTGATGTCAAACTCTTGTAGGAGAAATAACCATCTAACTAATCAGCCACTGATAGTGAGTTTATTCATAAGATATCTAGTTGATGCATGATCAGTATACACAAAGACTAAATAACCTACCATGTAATTCCTAAACCTGTTAATACTATATACCATAGTTAACATCTATTTTTCAATAACAATGTAGTTTAGTTCTATAGCTTGGATTATTTTATAGACATGGTATATTTCATACTCAACAAATTCCTCTTTTTGTCCTAAGAGTGCATCAATAAAAAATTATGTGGCATCAATGTATATGAAATGGTATAGTCTATAGAGTTAGGTCCCCTTAGCACTGATGCCTTTGTGAAAGATTCTTTAAGATTCTAAAATTCTTCTTGACATATTGCTGTCTAATTAAACTTGGACTCTTTTGTTAGGAGCACAAACAAGTGTGTTGCAATTTTGCTAAAGTTTTTAATAAACTGTATTAGTAACTTGCATGTCAAGATATTCCAAACACCTTTCTATTTTAGTGGCACTAACATTTTTTTGAATAATTCAATCTTACTTGGATCTACCTAAATTCCATGCTTTGAGAAAAAGTGTCTTAGGATGACTCCTATCATCACCAAGTAGCACTTTGCATTGTTGGGTGGTACATTGTGATCTTCACATCTCTGCGATATCTTTTCAAGATTCCTCAATGCTTCTTCATAGGTGTCATCATATGTAATGAAAACATCTATGTTAGGAGCACAAACAAGGGTGTTGCAATTTTTCTAAAGTCCTTAATAAATTGTATTTAGTAACTTGCATGTCAAGATATTCCAAAAACCTTTCTATTTTAGTGGCACTAACATTTTTTTGAATAATTCAATCATACTTAAATCTACCTAAATTCCATGCTTTGAGATAAAGTGTCTTGGGATGACTCCTATCATCATCATGTATCACTTTGCATTGTTGAGTGGTACATTGTGATCTTCACATCTCTGCGATACCTTTTCAAGATTCCCCAATGCTTCTTCATATGTGTCATCATATGTGGTGAAATCATATATGTAGACTTTCATACAATCATGTACTAAATCAGAGAAAATTATTGTGAAATCCCTCTAGAATATAGCAGGGGAATTATAGATCCCAAATGGAAGGATTGCATAAGCATAGGTTACCCATGGATAGGTAAATGTTGTTTATCTTAATCCTTTAGTGCAATTTTGATTTGGTTGTAACCACTGAAACCATCTTAAAAAAATTATTTCTTACCTACTAATGAATCCAATACTTGCTCAATGAATGATAGGGGAAAGTGATATTTCCTTGTTATTGAATTCAACTCCCTACAGTCCACACATACTCATCATTTACGTCCTTTATTTGGAACTATTTCTAGAGGTGATAACCACTAGCAACCTAAGATAGGATAAATGAAACCAACATTTAAGATCTTTTGTAGCTCTCTCTTTACTATTTTGCATATAGTAGGACCTTCATCCTCTATTGGGATTGTTTGATTGGTTTTCAATTATCCTTTATGTATATCCCATGAATGTACAATCTAGGATCCAAACCTTTTATATCAAGATAGTCTCAAAAAAATGTTTCTTTATGGTTTTGTAGCATAGAAAATAAACTCCATTTTCTACAATGTATCTAATTGATAATTTATATCTTCCTCAGCTTATTTCAACTTACTTAGTTACAACACTCATTGAAGTAGCATTCAATAATGGTATGTCAATTTCACAGTTATGAGGCAACAACTTGTGAAGCAGGTAAGTTGTAGAAAGATGTTTGACAAATGTTGTTGTAGAAATTATTATATGTAGTGGGTGGGATGAACAAGACTTGAAGAAGATTTTCTTGTTAGTCCGTCTCATTTTTATTTTGAATGATGTTAGAGAGTACTATATCCTCATCTTGCAATTGAAGCATAGGGATTCTCTCAAAAGTAATTAATGTTTTTAAGGAATTCAAATCATTGTCACCAAGGTCAAACTTGCTAATTATTTCATCTATGTGTAAGGTTTTGTAGCTGGAGAAAACATTAGCTTCTTTTTTATATTGGCATTCTCTATATAATTATACCCTAGACCTGTAGCCTATAAAAGCGTCTAAAATTGACAACCATAGACACACCAAAATAAGTGGATATCCTAATAAATTATCCTTAGGCTAAAGAATCATAAAATCAAAAAAGTACTCCTAGGAGTGTAATGCTATGACAAAATCTCCATTAATACCTTCTAATTCAATTGTGGGACTTTCTACTAGTTAGAGTATTGTTGGAGACAACATTAGATTAGATAGCTAAAGGTTTTGCATATTTTTCTTAATCATTATATTCATGGTTTCTCCTAAGTCAATAAAAGAATCTAGCATCAAAGTATCATTAATGATCACATACACAACTAGGCTTCTTGGGTCTGTATGTTTTGGAACAATCACCTTTCCTAGCATAAATATCTTCAATCATCCCATAACATGGACAGGTTGGGGGTCTTTTTTCTTCCTCTCTGGCTTTTTAAGACATGATCATCTGATGGTTTTGTTGTACATTGTAACACCCTTAATAGCTTGAAACAAAGTGTTTTTGACACCAACATTCTTCAATTGGTCAAGGAATTCAAGTTTTCGTTGAGTCTCATACTTTTTAATCTCCAACCTTTGTGACAATGGAGAATATAAATTGTTAACCTTTTATTGTTCATGGTGTTTTGATTAAGAAAAAGCAGGAATCTGAAAGGTACCTGAACCTTGTACAAGCCAGGAGAATAGAGCAACGAGAAAGAAAAGTGCCTGGTCACGTCAAAAAGACCAAAAGATCCCACCGGAAGGGATCATCTTACATAACATAACCTAAAAAACCAGTAATAGACAGTGAAAGGAAAGCATAGAGACAGCAAAAAGATAGGACCAAGGAACCCTGCAGAAACAGAGATAGAGATCTAAATGCTCTTCATGATTTCCTCAGCATGAACAACCATTTGTTTCATGTTGTTCGCCAAGTTCTTTAATTCCTCCAGCTCACAACCTTTGATGTCGCCCTTGTTCTTTGTGTTAGCTCAAGTCCTCATTTCATGACCCTTCTTGTCTAGCTGCTCTTTATCACCATCCTTATCAACATTGTTCTCAAACCTGTTGATTAGGATGTTCATGTTATCTACCAAAGCTTTGAGGATCTGAAAATTTTGGTTTGCAATCTTCTTAACATTGAATTCCAGCCTGTCGATTATGATGCCCAAGTTGTTCATTTTATTTTCCATTTCCTTGGTATCTCCCATCTTATTGACCTTGTTTTCCATTTCTATGATTTTACCCACCATACATTCAATAGCTTCCGCATTGTGCAAAACAACAACCAGTTCTTTAACATGTTCCGCCAAGGGCTTATCACCAACCGTAACTCTTGCTATAGCCTTCATATCACTCTTCAAACTATTGATATCCTTCACCATGGTAGAGATGGTCTCACAGAAATATTTTATGGTATCATTGTCACCAATATCACTTTTAACCCCTTCATCCTCCTTCTACAAACTTGTGGTATTCAAAACCTCAATGTTGCCCATCACTGGGTTAACCTCCCCTTCTTTATCCTTACTCTCATCCTTCTTATTTTCTTCAGCATCCTCTTCAAGATCAACCAGAATATGGCCGATGTCTTTGTTATTACCCTTTTTAGTGTTCTTCTTCTGAGTCTACTTTCTAGTAGCTTTCCCTTTCTTTGTTTTAACAATTTTTTTCTCAAAGGATTCAGTTTTAGACTCTAACATGTCTGAATCCACCACAATCATTTTCCTCTTAGCCTTATTCCTACCTTTTTTGCTAGTCTATTTCAATTCTCCCTCAGTCTCTGATTCAAAGTTGAATCCGCTAGCTTCACTCTCCATAGTCTCATATCTTGCATTTTTACCTTTGATAGGCTTTTCAATGCACTTCCCCTTAAGTATTTTATAAACCAAGACCATAAGCCCATGATAGAGGGCATGGTCACCTTTATGATCCTTCTAAACCTCCTTGATAGTGTGGTCCATAGAGCATGCAAGGTAATAAGGCAAGCTCACCTTTTCCCCATGGTGGAAATGGTTGAGCAAAACAATGTGATGCCCATAGGCTCTAGTAAACCTACCATTTGAAGTAATGTAGGCAATAGAAGCAAATAAAACAAACCTCCATGGCCTGCAAATCCTCTTTGGAGCATGGTAGGAGTTGTCAATTTTAATAATCTTTCTCCTCTCTTCGTCCGTGACTGGAAACTTATCCGCTGCTTTATTTGATATGTTGTGATCCCTGTAAAATTATATTCCCTCAGTAGTCATCCCCGTGGCTTAAACAATGACCTCTTCATCAACATTCGTCATCTAGGACCCGACCAGGATTTTACCATTTTTCCAGTTCTTGATGAAATAGCTGGTAATTGTGGGATCTTTTCCACTTAGCCGCTCCATGAAAACATTCAAACACCCCTACTGAAGGATATCCCATACTTCATTGTTCTTTTTCCAGTCAAAGCAAGAGGTGGGTTCGAATATTTTCTTGTTACCTCCCATTTTTTCAGCACTATCCTTGAAATTCCTTCTCTCAGCTTGATATCCTCTCCTCTGGTTTATGTGGATGCCTTGTAAGAATTCCCAGATTCCGTGCCAGATAATTATGATAAGACACCTATATAAATGCTCATTATCTTCAAAATAACCCTGCATCAAAAAAGGCAGAAGAGGCATTAAAAATAATGATTAAAAGTACCACGTTGCCTAACCTGGCTCCGGTCCAGATTAAGCAAGGATTTCATTTCACTTACAATCTCACTTTCACCATGATTAGTAATGATGTCTTCCGATTGGCAAGCCAGGTTGGCAGCCCAATCAGCGCAGGAATTGGCCTCCCTATACACATGTGTAAAAACACACATTTCAAATTCTTTGTTGATTTTCCTAGTTGCTTTAATAGCATTACTAATTGACCATGAAGGTGGAAATTTCATATTTAAATAATTGATTATGTTCATTGAGTCTCCTTCACACCAAACTTTAGTGCATTTAGCTTCCTTAGCAAGGATCATCCCATGGTAAGCTGCCATCACTTCAGCAACATGATTTGTCTGATTTCCTATGGGAATACTTTTTATGATTTTACAAATTCCCCATTCGTCCCTGAGTACCACTCCACATCCTGCAACACCCGGATTACTCTTTGAGGCACCATCAAAATTAATTTTCATCCATCCTTTGGGCGGACTGTTCCATATCACACCCTCTCTAGGGTTGATCTGAGAGTGTTCTCGACCCTTTAATCTCCACTTTTTGTAAATAACTTGATCATCCTTATCTTGGGGATTATCAATGCCTCCTATGATATTCATATTTTCCACTATATTTCTTTTTATCTTCTCAAACACAATTTTTGCTTAAGAAACATTTTCTCTGAAAATTCTATCATTTCTCTCTTTCCATATACCCCAACACATATGAGGTAGGGCAATTTTCCATAATAAAGTTGTGGTTTTATTCCTTGAAGGATGATGCCAAGAGTTGAAAACCTCCTAAATCAACTCAGGGAAACCCCAACTGATTTTGAAGTGGTCCAAATAGCTTCCCCAAACATCAGCAGAGAAAGGGCAATGAAAGAGAATATGATTAATGGTCTCCTCCTTCTACTTACATAGAATACAAACACTAGGCATACTAATACCTCTTTTTTTAATATTCTCAATTGTTAGAATTTTATCTTGTAGGACAGTCCAGAAGAAAATGTTAATCTTAGGGGTGAGGCCTTTCACCCATGCCTTAGCCCAGCATGGGCTTTCTATGTTGGAGAACTGTTGATGATACAAAGAGGCCATAGTGAAAGTACCACTAGCTGTGAGTTTCCAAATTTATTATTCATGGTGTTGAATGGGTTGCTTTGACTGCAATTTCATATTGATGGTAGGCTCCTCAAGTGGAATTTCCATGAATAAGAGAGATGTAGGTATTGGAAAGGTTTTTCCTAAGAAAATGTGCATGTCACTAATATCAACATAAGTAGGGTATTGGAGAACATCATTGGCATAAGACTACTAAACAGACTTACTATTAGTATTGGTTGTTGGTTGGGCTATTATTTGAGTAGCTCTTGGTGTATTTGGTAAAGGATTAGTAGGATTAGAGAAAATGGCTTGTGTGCAGATAATTCTTATTTTTGTTGCAGGTATACTAGGATTCATCTAGGGCTATTTATCACATCATTGCTTCTATTGCCATGTCTATTGGGGAATCTTTTAGTGCTATTGGTTTTTTTATGGTTGGTATTGTTGTTGTAACCACATTTCTTGTGAAGACGTCCAACTGGAAGATTCATATTTTATCCAAGTATGTGAAGGTTGGTTATAGCATGGAGAATTGTTCATAAATGAATTTGAAAAAAGAGTATTATAATACAATGTATCTTGAGGAATACCTTGCCTTTGAGTCCATGGTTCTCTCTGAGCTAGCTAAAATACTTGTCCATCATTATCCTCTTTTACTTAAAAATCTGGGTATTGGTGCTTGTCTTCAAACCTTGCCACGTGCTTGCACTTATAGTCTCTTTTCTTCTAGCAATAGTAGGGACATTCCTCTGTAAACATAGCTTTTTCATCTTCTTTTTTTGAAATGCAATGTATTAAGTCAAATTTCCATATGATTGATACTACCCTGCTTCACATCCTTCAATAGGTTATTAAGCTCCATTCTTGAAACTCATGTAGTTATTGTATCGGTGAGTATTCTTAAGTTCTATTCTTCTTCATTGTGGTCCTTAAATAATTATTATAGAGTTGATAGACATATTTCTAAGGAACTTGAAACATATCACCCAATCCAATAAGGTCCAAGGCATCTAAATTCTCTTCATTAATTCCTCTTAGGAATATTAGCTTCAAAGAGTCCCTTGCTAATTAGTTTTTCTTGGACTTTTATAAATAAAATATGAATCTTAAAACATACTCCTCCATAGGTTCATCTTCATTTTGGCTCATTCTGAAGATGTCATATCCTCTCATGTCCCCTCCTATGTAATAATCCTTGTATTTATTTAGGAACTTCTACTTCATGGTATCCCAAGTGTCCACTACATCTCTCGCAAGTCCCATAAACCATTTTAATGTTGATTCCTTAAGTGTCGTAGCAAATAATTTCAATCTATGTGCATCTATGATATAATCATAACTTTGACAAAGGACATCAAATTCAAATAAGAATGTGTCTAGATCGTTTGTCACAAGACCAGAAAATTGGGGAGGGTTGAGGGAGGTATATTTTGCATTGTAGCATTCTTGTCTTTGTTAATGATGGGAAAAAGAAATGTAGCATTTTCATTTTCTTGGTCTACATTTCCTAAGTCTATCATTGTATAATGGGATCTAGTAGAGGACAAATGTAGTGTCCCTCCTAGAATTGCATTTTGATTTGTATTCTAATAGACTTATGTAGACATATGGTGCATACTTAGATGGTTATTTATGACTCTATTGCTATCTTAGATGGTTTTGTTGATGCCAGTACTCTATGTGGATTTATGTTATTTGATATGACTCATCATGTTTGGAGATTTATATGATTGATGATGTTGTACATACTATATGATATATAACATTTGATAGTTCTTGTGGATGTTAGTATGTAGAATCACCTAGATGGATGGATTTATATGATTCATGGATTTATATGAGACCATTGTTCATGTGGATTATGTGACTTATGATGACATCATGGTACTAACCCTATTTCATGATTATGATTCTATGCGATGTCTCAATGTTATATTTTATGGTTTTCTTCGTGAGTAGAGACAATGTCTTATCATTCATAGTGAGAATGATGTGTCGTCATGATTATCTATCACTTGTCTGTTTAATATGATGTATATGTATTATATATGTTGTGTTAGTGTTGATGCAGTCTTGCAGGTACTAGACATTGACTCCATCTGGCTTCACAAGCTTGAGCGTGTCTCTATCCCAATGGCAAGTTGTCAGAGATGGCATAATTTCCCTCACACGGTCTAGGTCTTAGTTGTGTACCTTGTCGATTTTACCACGACGCAAGTTGAGGTTAGAGTTTTGAGTTATGTTTGTCCCCTTTGGCATAAGATGTTATGAGTCTATGTTTATTTAATTGGAGGTGTGGGATTATTTAATTATTTAATAGTTATTTTTATTTTTATTTTGATTAATGTTTAATTGTTGATTTAATTTATGTAGCATTGGATTTATTGTTTAATTGAAGTGTAATTATTATTTATTTTATTTTAATAATGTCTTTTGATTTTCTATTGTTATAATTTATTTTATCGTTGTATTTAAATAATTAATATTATTTAACCTATGCGTTGGTATTTTATTATTGGATGAATATTAATATTCATGGATATTTATTTATTTCATGTGATGGTTATTATTTATTTGATGAATAAATAATATTGTATTGGTAATTAATATTTTATTATGGGGTGTATAAATTATTATTTAATTATTTATCTTTTTACTCCCCTCTTTGATTATTTGAATAATATTAATCTACATACCCTTTTATTTGATTGATCGGATGGGGAGGTAGGTAATAAAATATATTTATTAGCCGATAGACTATTATTCTTGAGAATGCCACTGAAAACGTCAAGTCTCGTGCCAGTTTCCGGTGGTACACAAAAATTTTGGTTATCTCATGTCGGATGTCTGGAATTTAAAATGTTGAACAGTGTTGACAATTTCATTAGAAAAATATGAGGTTAAAAAGTGGTTGGAACCCTTCAACATAGGCCAGGGCATTTACATTCTCTACAACGCTACCATGAAAGACGTGTAGCATATGCACAACATACAAAAGATGGCTGATAAAAATCTCCCGCACCAAAATGTTTATATTGACGACTTCCATTCAAAAACTATAGAAGAAACCCTATATTCAATTTTTTTCTCTATACAGTGAGGTCGAGGAGTTCAAAGTCGTAATGGACGATGACTTTGAGAGATCTTTAAGTTTGTGCTTTTTTCACATACAAGCACTTGGATGAGGCAGAGAGAGCGCTCACATACCTTTACAAAAAATATTGACAACTGAAGGACACTATGTCAGTTGGCTTCTAATGAACAAGAACAAATACAAGCTGAAGTGGTTGCCATGTCACAAAAGAATGTCAGGCAAATAAATATTCTTGTTAGTAATGTTCCTATTTATATGTCTTTCCAGAAACTTGTAAACCATGTTCTTCTCCCTATATAGTGAAACTGAAGTAGGGCAGCTAGGGTTTGATAGCAAGTCTCAAAAATTGAAAGCCTATGTGGTGTGGTTTTGTTTTATTGGTGGTTTTGTCTCTTTCAAAGAGTAAGAAAATCCACTCGCACATACCCATATAGGATTTGGTTTTGCTACGGCCATAGTTTTCCAGAATAAGCTTATCAACATGTATGTCAAGTGCGGTAGCTTGGTGGATGCTTGCAGAGTGTTTGATGACATCACTGATGGAGATGTCATTTCATGGAATATCATAGTTACTGGTAACATAAGATTTGGGTATCCTCACAAGGCATTGATATTATTTCATCAAATGCAATTAACGAGTGTCCAACCCGATCATTTTACCTTTTCCAGCATATTCCCAATTTGTGCCAGATTAAGAGCTTCAGAAGGGGGCATAGAGATCTACTAGAGCATAATGGAAAGGGGAATTTTATCAATTGTATTTAAAAATGCCCTGGTTGATATGTACGCAAAATGTGTAAGAATTCACAAAGCACATGAACTTCTTGTCAAAATGCCTCAAAATAATGTAGTCTTACGAACTACAATGATTGTAGATTACGCACAAAATGGTGACCTTGGGGAGGCATTGAGTCTTTTCAAAGAAATACCACAAAGAGATATGTTCAGAATGCAATGATTTCAAGATATGAGGAAAATTGGGTTTGTTGATATGGCTTTAGAAATTTTGAAGCCAATGCAATTGGCAGGAGTGACACCAGACTCCACATCTTTTGACAACATCCTCCCAGCCTATGGCAAAACAGGAGGTTTGACACAGGGCATGAACATCCATCAAATTATAATTGAAGGGGTTTTTATGTCGGATGTGGTAGTTGGAAATTCCCTATTAGGATATGTATGAAAAATATGGAAGAATGCACATGGCACGTGAACTCTTTGAAAAAATGCCTCAAAGGGATGTGATTTCCTGGACTGCAATCATTGCGGGGTATGTACAAATTAGTGACCCTAACGAGTCTTTAAATCTTTTCAAAGAAATGTGATCTCATGGAATAAAATAATTGTAGGATATACACAAAATGCGTTCGTTGAGGAGTTGAAAACTTATAAGAAAATGCAATTTGTAATGCCCCCCAAAATACCCTAGAGAAAATAAACCAAAATTTACTAACAAAAAGAGCTAATTTTTTTTTTCTTTTAAGATAACCATTACAACTACGCTTTTACTAGTATTTATTAATGCAACATTACTACCATTATTCATCAATGCATTGCTAACTATATACATGAATACATAAATCAACAAGAACATAACCATAGAATCATATTACGCAAGCAAAATAACCACTACACCATTAACATAACTCTATATAAACTCACACATTGCAAATCCATTCCCTAGGGTATCTCAGCATCACTACTTGACAAAATCTTAACACATCACATATTAATCTTAGAACATCATATTCTATTATCCATCTATTCATTTACTTTCTATACAACTATGATAAATCCTTAACACATGCATAACTTAGTCACATAACATACTCTTTAGATTCTTTCAGAAACTACCAAATCAAATACTCCTAATATCCATTCTTTCATTCATCATAAAAGCAACATAGATAATATAACCATTCTCTTTAATAAGACTATAATATCCTTTAAGTTTTACTACAAATCTCTAAGAGAAGAAGCTCAATCTCCTAAGCAACATAATCCATCACACCTAAATGATTTTCATTACTTAAACAAAGTCTATAACAACAACTACTAATCTTTCATCTTAAACTTTCCTTAAGGTCATACATACAATTCCATCTTACAATTTCACACAATAAAAACATACAAATACTATCTCTTTCTTTCACATCAAACTATACTCTAATATTACATAAACAAGTATCAAATACATCAATGAATATACAATGAGAACTCCTCCTAAACTACTACATCATATTCCCTTTCAATTACACCAAGAAATACATGAAGATACATAATTTAGGGGCATATAGTCTCATCTAAAAATACAAATCATTATGATAAAATGTTTTCTATTCCAAGTACATAAAAATCAGCTCCAAAGAATATCCACATAATGAAGAATCCAAGAATCCAATACACGCATGCTAACATCCAAGAAGAAGAATATCCCAATGGAAGAAGGCATCAAACCACCCGACCATGTGGAACCAAATAGGAACCACCCCCCATGCTAGGAGATGACATGGGGTTCCAACACTCACTCAAGACCTAGGTTGACACCTAACAACCATGGGACTCAACAAAGCGCATACTGAACTCAACACAACAATAATCACAAGACAACACAAGGCTGAAATCAACAATAAACTCTTCCAGAGGCATACACCAAATCATGGCATATGGACATGGTCACATGTAGGAAAGGAGTGTCATCACATGTTGTCCTCATATAGAAGGGAATATGGCCATCCTTCCTATTCATGCTCCTACATGCTAGCCTCATAAAGAAGGTAAATATGCACCCATAGTAGACATGCATGCTATCCTCACAAAGAAGAGCAATCCATACTCCTAATAGACATACAATCTACCCTCACAAAAGAAGGGTGAAAACAATCCCTTAACAGACATGTGGAGCCATCTCAACCTATGTGAGTACAAGGGAGATCAGCTTGCCATCTCGTATGGCCCAAACCAAATATAATCATCTTATTAGGTGAAACCCAAACCCAATCAATTATTAAATGTTATCACTGAATTACAAAAAGGAAAACTCTCAATGTGCCCTGACGGTCTGGGTGCCAAGCAACCTAACTCATGTGACCTCAATCATCACAAGAAATCCCACTCCCCCTAATAATATACCAATCCATAGGGTAACACATAAAATGACATCACGTCACATATAGAATGCTCACAAAAGACTTCCAAGAACACATAACATCACTAAGAACAAACTGCACATAGAGCATATATATGGACCATTACAGGCATAGGGCCTTCACCAATGCCTCATAGGCATAGTACCAATGCAAGAACATGAAACATAAGCACATCATAAACTACTGTAAATCATCAACAGCGAGGTACAAAACATCCCACTGGAGTCATAGAAACAATCCTCAAACAACAAGGCAACAACCTCTTGCTGGAGCAAGTATTGCATAAGGAAACTCCTCAATGGTACGACATGAATCCACTTACCAAAGCATAAAATGGATTTACACATATCACAAATTAATGGCACAGTGCCCCAAAACCATCAATCATAACAAACGCAAGCCTCCAGGATGAAGACCAAGCATAGAAATCAACTGAGGGACTCAAAAACCAACCCAGAAGTTCGCTGACACTACTTTGGCACTATTGAAGCCTAGAGTAGTGCTATTGCAACAAGGGACCAAATCACAAAAAATGGGATACATAGATACTCAAATTTTCCCAGATTCGAGCATAAGCCTTACAATGGCATAAATACAACCTAGAAGTCACTTAAAGCCAATAAGAAACCAAAACAAAGCCTTGTTAAGGCCAACAATACAATGCATCCAAGAATTCCAACTTATACCGACAATAATTGCACATAAATTATTGCAGACATAGCCACTCCAGATCTAATCAAACCAAATAGACACCAGACAAGGTATGCAACAACAAATAAACATCACAAAACCAACCGTTACCACAATGCATTTACAGGCAACTTATAATCAACATATCAACATACACAAATGTCCTTTTCCGGAAATACAACACACAGATTCATAATATATATATATAAATCTTTTACCAAAACATTACTCCCAATTACTGATAATAGAATAGTCATTCATTCCCAAATCTCCCCAAACAATCTTTTAGCAGTCACAAAGAAAACAACTCTTTTCAAAAATCAAAATGCAAGAATGGAAAAATATCTCCAACCTAAAAGTAGAGATGGTAATACGATTGTAGAAGAGAAAAAATCCAAACCAACAAGCTTTCCATAATTCAACCCAACCAAGCAATTATCCCTCCAAGCAATTCTAAAATCCAAAAGTTGCAGAAAGATATCAAGAAGCACACACACAAAAATGCTCACAAAGACAATAAATAGAACTCATTCAAAACTACAGAAGAATATCCGCCAATCAAAATATTTCAATAAAATATATTCTATACCAACCCCCTTCAAAAAATTAAGGTAAAAATATAAAATAATATTATTTACTTACCCTCAAATCTCAGCCAATAAAATAATAGGGTAGGTATAAACATAATATTTAATTACTCAATTAGTAACAAGAGAGTGTAATAATAATATAATAAATAATAATAATAAATTAAATCCCAATTAAATAAATCAAAGGTAATATAAATAAGTGCTCCAATTAAATATAAAACCACAAATAATTAAATAATATTATCCTCGCAATCACAATTCCCAAGAAGGCCAATCATAACAAAGGGTAGCTACATAAAATAAACAAATAAATAAATAATCAAAACAATAATTAATTAGATAAACAATAAATAATCTTACAATAAATAAATAATAATCCAATAAATGAAAAGCTCAAATAATAAATCAAAACCAATATAAATAAATAATAAATAACCAATAAATAGATGAGCCAAAAATAAATAAATAGATAAACAATAAACAAATAATTAAATGTACATATACATATAAAATAATCAAATAAATAATAAATAAATGAATAGATGTACTGATAAGCATAAATACTCAACTAATATAATTCCACCAATTTAATTATTAATTAATTATAAACTCCCAACAAATAAATATGTATAAATATATTGTATTCGTACTAATCATTATTTAATAATTTACGCCAATGGCTATATGTAGTAATTGATTAATTAATTACCATAATACCAAATATCTAATAAAATATAAATCCATAAAATAAACATTGATGAATTATAATTCTCTAATAATAATAATAATCGCACATTAATATTAAATAATAATGTAATCCATTGATTTAATTTAATATTTTATTTTTTTTAAGCAAAAAGTGGCGAGCACTTAATATATTAATATTTATAAAACCTAGTTCGAGAGCTCATCAGAGAAAGAACTAGGAAGAAAACTATGAATCCTACTTCGAATACAAATGCAAAAATCCAAACCTACGCTATAAAGGGTCTAGTCACCCAATTTTACAAGATAAGCTTCATCAAAATATACATATTTCTAGGTAGCCTATAGTTGCTATGTATAATTTCATATAATATATCAAAATATCAAAAATATCAAAAAAGCAGCCAAAGTTAGCATGCCATATCAGCTGACATCGAATTTCCTTTTTCATCGAATCAAGGAAAAATTCTTGGTACCAAAAAACAAAAAACAAAAATGGCAGAATTATCCAGGGTTTGATTTTCGAGGACATTGAGGCCTGAAGTGTCATCCTCCTATCGTACCGGCTTTGCTTCCTCTTGTGAACGATGAATGACCTCCGATATATTTATCTTCATGGGTTGTCGAGACCTTGCTTCTCTAATTGAAGTCGATGCAATATTCTCCCACTCCTCTGCCACTTCGGACTGTGAAAACCTATTTGTCCAACCCAAGGCCACGTCATGCAAAGGTTCATTAAGGTCTGGCACCCTTTTTGGAGACCATCCCCTTTCCTCTGGTTGCAATATTGGTGGTCTGGAGATGACATTTTCTAACTCCAAAATCACCATAAGAGCCCCGAATTTAATCTTGACTTTGTGCACAATGTGCTTGTCCAATTGTCTACCAAGTTGTTGCAGGCCATTCTTCATATGGCAGAAGTTTTGCCTTTCGAGGGCATTCTTTATTCGGTCATAGAGCACCATGTATGCATGACTAGTTTGGATGAAATGTCATGGAAACAGACCCTCTAGGAGAGTCGAGCCCTGCCACAGATTATAGTTGGCCAAATCTTCATAGAACTTGACAGATTCAAGCACATCCTGCCTTACCAACTTAAAAAACACTATTTCGAGTAGGGGAATCGATTGCAAAAGATCAAAAGCATTGGACAAAAAAGAACTGAGAATTTGATAGGGAAATAAAATTCTTTTGGCTTGAGGGGACAATATCTCCTCACTAATGAAGTCTTTAACTGCTCTCCTTAGTTGCGGGGTTTGTAGATGAAATAGTTGGTCGAGGTCCCCATCATCAATGTGGCCATGAAATGTTGCAGAGGCCTCTTCAATATGCACTGCCACTCGGTCATTCCATGGCATGTACTCCCAGTGCAATTGCCTGCAACCTTCGCAAGAAAAATTCTCCATTTTGCCACTCACTAAAGTGCTGAAACTTTCGAACACTTCGACTAATAATTGTGAACTAATGCAAGCAAGTTTCCTTTTATAAACAAAAAATAGCTTGTCACGCAAAAATAGGTTCCGGAAGGATTGCATTAAGGCAATCTTTGTGTTGCAATAATTAGTCAAACTATTAAAAATCACACTCAAAATTTCTTGCATTAACATGTGACAGTAGCGCAGCCGAGGGAGTGTGTGAGAAGTCAAAAATCTCCTTTCCCCATGAGAGCTAGCATCTTCAACCTCTCAGAGTACTCGCACTATTCTATCATTCATAGAATCCGCAGGCTTCATTTTAAGTGCATACATGCGAGTGTCCTATCAGTCATACAATCCACAGGCTTCATTTTAAGTGCATACATGCGAGTACTCATTGAGGTAGAATTTGGCATTAAAGTGCTATAATTTCCTTTTGTACTAATATCCGGTCTGCTATGCAATACATAATGCAACTTACCAATCATTGATCGGTATTCCTTCTCATCAACCAGTGCGGAATCATCCTCTTTTGTCAATTTGCAACCGGTCACCATCGGTATACCAACCAGTTTGCTATCTTCCATGCCAAAGGTCTTCAACACCTCTTTGACATATTTGGACTGAGTGATAAAGATTCCATCTTTCATCTGTTGCATCTGCAGTCCAATGAAGAACTTAATCTCCCCTATGAGTGACATCTCAAACTCTTTCTTCACCTCATCAGCAAACTCATGACTCATCTTGTCATCTCCACCAAAGATAATGTCATCAACAAAAACCTCACAGATCAGGATCTAATCTCCTTCAGACTTCAAGTAAATATTGCTATCTTCACTTGTTCTCTCAAATCCAATCTTCACAAGATGGGAATGTAGGCACTCATACCATGCCCTAGGTGCTTTCTTTAGACCATATAAGGCTTTATGTAGCCTGCACACCATATCATTGTCTTCAGATAGGGAAAACCCACCCGGTTGCTCTATATATACCTCCTCTTCAAGTATACCATTTAGGAATGCAGATTTTACATCCATTTGATATATTTTGAACCCTTTAAAATCTGCATAGGCAAGAAGCATACGACCTCCTTCCAATCTAGCTACAGGAGCAAAGGTTTCTCCATAGTCTTCTCCTTCTTCTTGAGCATATTCTTTGCACACCAATCTAGCTTTATTCCTAATCACTGTGCCATCCTCATTTAGCTTGTTTCTGAACACCCATTTGGTGCCAATGACATTTTTATGCACCAGTCTGGGTACCAAGGACCATGTACCATTTTTCTCTATCTAATCAAGTTCCTCTTCCATTGCCTTGATCCAGTCTTCATCTTTATGAGCCTAATGATTTAGGCTCAAATTCAGAGATCATACATGAGTTTTCTCTGATCTTTCTTCTTGTAAGGATTCTTGCATCCTTATCTCCTATGATCTGCTTAGGATCATGATTCAGCTTGACATACCGAGGAATGGTCTTAACTGGTTCTTCTTGCTTTTCCTCTTCATCCTCATCTTCATCAGTATCAGCGTTCACCGGTTCAGGAACAGTTTTACTGGTACTTGGTTGACTAACAACTGGTCCCCAGAAGGTTGCAACCAGTTCATTTACAGCTTGCTCGCTGTCGGTTTCCTTAGTTTTCTCAAAGGATTCATCAACTCTTACATTGATACTTTCCATAATTCTCTGAGTCCTATTGTTGTAACACTTGAAAGCTTTACTCTTGGTGGAATATCCTAGAAATATTCCCTCATCACATTTAGCTTCAAATTTTCCCTGATGTTCACTCCTCTTGATGTAACATTTGCTACCAAATACCCTAAAGTAGCTAGCCATAGGTGTCTTACCGGTCCAATACTCATAAGGAGTTTTGTCCTTAGCTTTCTTGATGAGTACCCGGTTCATAGTGTAGACTGCAGTGCTCACCGCTTCTCTCCAAAAGGTGTGAGCTACCTTTCCTTGAATCAACATGGTTCTAGCTGCTTCAACCATAGTCTGGTTATTTCTCTCTGCTAGGCCATTCTGCTATGGAGTCTGGGGGGCAGGTAGCTACCTCTTGATGCCAAATTCTTCACAATACTTGTTGAATTCACCGGAAGTGAATTCCCCTCCTTAATCAGTTCTGAGACACTTGATCCTTTTACCGCTTTCCTTCTCCACTAATGCTCTGAAAGCTTTGAATTTCACAAAAGCTTCAGACTTGTCTTTCAAGAATGTGACCCACATCATTCTTGAGCAGTCATCAGTGAGAATCATAAAGTACTTATCACCCTGCACACTTCTAGTTTTCGTAGGACCACACAAATCAGTATGCACAAGATCAAGCAAGTTGTCAACAGTGAAAGATTTACCTTTGAAGGTTGAGGAAGACATTTTCCCCAACTAACACTCTCTGCACAAGGTATTATTCGGTTTGCTTAGCACCGGCAACCCTCTAACTGCCTTGATCTTACTAGCCTTCACAATGTTATAAAAGTTTACATGGCAGAGTCTCCTATGCCATATCCAACTATCATCAAACTTAGCCATAAGACATGTACTTATATTTGCATTCAGATGAAATAGGTTACCTTTGGTCTGCATGCTGGTGGCCACCAATTTACCATCTTTTCCTTTGATTCTGCAAACTCCATTCTTGAATTCCAGAGTGAGGCCACTATCATTTAGCTGGGCAACACTTAGAAGGTTGTGTCTGAGACCATCAACCCAGTACACATTGTCAGCACTGCTCTTTCCATTCAGAGAGATGGACCCTCTACCTTTGACCATGCATGGTGCATCATTGCCAAAGCGAACCACACCACCATCATATTCCTCCAAGGATAGAAACTTGCTCCGGTCACCTGTCATATAGTGAGAACAGCCACTGTCAATGATCCAGTCATTGGAATTATCAAACCGGGAGACAAGAGCCTTATTGTCTACCACATCTTCCTTTACAGCAACAAACACAATGTCTTCATTCTCTTCATCTTCTGATTCCTCATCTGTGACACTTTCATCAACTGCTACAAAACAGTTTCTGTAGTTTCCTCCTTTGAATTTCCTGAACCTTTCTGGTTTGTCCTTGTTATCGCCATTAGGATAGTTTATAGAAATATGTCCTATCTGGTTACAAGAAAATCATTTCAAAGGTATCTTACCTTTGTATTTACCAGTTCCTTCAGGAAGCTTCCTGGCAAGGAGAGCTTCAAATGCCATTAGAATCTCCTCATCATTCATTTCTCTGCTCTGACTAGGTTCCCCACTAGTTCTAGCCTCTTTTCCTTTTCTGGATGGTATAGCAGAGGCTTTAAATGCTGATTAAGTCTTTTGAACACTGCCATCAAAACTATTTAGCTCATAGGTTGTTAACTTGGCTATGATGGAGTCCAAGGATACTTTAGACTTGTCTATTTATCTCAACTCCTGAATAGCAGCAACCCTTATTACATAGACCAGCAACAGGGATCTCAGGACTTTACTTACCACAGTGGAATCTTCTATTTTACCACCTGCACTCTTGATTTCTCCAACAACCATTTTGATTCTTATTCCATACTGTTGTATGGTCTCTCCTTCAACCATCCACATATCTTCAAACTTCCCTCTCAGGCTTTCTTCCTTAGCCTATTTTACATGCTCATCACCACCATAGATATTTTCAAGAGCATCCCATACCTCTTTGGGATTTGCCTTGTCCTGAACATCAATAAACTCAATGTCAGATAGACTACTGATGAGGGATTCCATGACTTGCCGATTTTCTTGTATCTCTCTCTTTTGGTCAGCGGTGAGAGTACCGGTAGGGACAACATATACATTTTCAACATAACTCCAGTGTTGAACACCCATGCTTCTGATGAATATCTTCATCCTATCTTTCCATATACCAAAATTTTCCCTGTTAAACTTTGCACCTTCCCTCTTCATCATTTGACTAGGATCTTTACCTCAAGTGGTTAAGCTTACAACACAGAGGACCTGGAGTGCTCTGATACCAATTGATAACTCAATGATGAACCACTAGTACCAAACCGGTACAAAGAGGGGGGGGTGAATCAGTACCAGCACAAATACAGTTCAAAACCGGTTTGACAGCAAATACTCCAAATGACTGGAAAACAAGGATATTGGTTAAAACAGAGTGCAACCGATAATGCCCAAAACAACTCAAACAATCATAAACCGGTCACTCACTAAGCTTCCCTCTTAGCTCAATACTTTAGTACCATTACACTCTCATGCATGAACAGGTAAACTAACATCAGAACTTCATAACAATGAGATCAATATGTTTTATAGACAGGCATAAAACATAGAACCATCATATGCTCAACAGGAAAAAACAAAGCATCACAAGATAAAAGCATTACACATGACACACATATTTTTCATGTGGAAACCCAACTAGGAAAAACCATAGTGGGGATGAATACCCACAAGTTTCTTTTGAACTCTTTTGAAGTCCGCTCTGTTAGGAGCCTTGTCTGGTTAAAGACATTACAATATGTTCTACTAGGAACTGATCCTGTTAGGGATCACCCAGTTAAGGGATGGCTATAATACCCGGTTAAGGGTTAAACCCGGTTAGGGTTACCTTGTTAGAGGATTTCAAGAACTCAATAGCTAAAGGATCTCTAGAGCTCTGTAGCTTCTCGGAACTCATTAACCTCGAGTTACCCTGTTAACGGATTTGAATCAAGTCGGTTAAGACTACCCTGTTAAGGGATTTTGCATCAAACCCAGTTAAGGCTACCCTGTTAAGGGATTTCACAACTATTGAAGTGGTTAAAGATCAACAGGAATTACAATGATCTGGTAACAACACTCAATGCTAATGCAGATCCATTTTGGCTCCTCTTCTCCTTTTGCACATTCACTTTGCAGGTATCTCTTCTCTCCTTTGGTCTAGCAAGTATCACGTATCACTTCCCTTGGATACACACTCACAAATTTTGCCAACAACCTCAGAAAGAAACACAACATCGACCTTATAGGAAACAGACAAGTTGGTTGCAAAAGCCCTAAACCCTAAACTTGTTAGGTTAATCAATTCAAGTGGTTCAATCCTGGCCGTTGAATCATACTGCATTAAATGAAACAATCTTGAATCGATCTCAAGACATTCTCCATCATCCATTATCCACCGATTTCATGGTGGTTGATAACCCATCACGCGTTATCACCGTTTGACAAACTTTGCACATTCCCAAGGTAGATAGGAATAGTCTTCTTCATGCAAGATCCTTCACGCACACAGAGCTTGCGTGGCAACACAATCTGTTCTCCATTATACTGCTAACTCATCACACAAAGATCACCGATTGAGTCACATAGGCTTGAGATACTCCAACCGGAAATCCTAAAGTGGAAACTACCTATCAACCAGTAGTCACACAATGCTTCCATGTGCCGATTTCCATAACTACATGTCGGTTCATCTTGAACAAATATGCCACTTCACTTTGGCATATAAATCAGTTCATACATATGTCGGTTCTCTCTTCTCACCTATCACTTGCCTATCACATGTGTTGGTTCACATCATGTCACATATTGACATCAATGACAACATACAATATCATTATGTCTTCATGCTAGTTCACATAATGCCAACACAATGTAATCTGTAAATGACTCAAGTAAATCCCAAATACGCTTTAAAACATACGATAAGTGCCATGTCTTAGACATTTTTGATGTAATTGCATTGATGATAACTAATGAATCCCCTTCTAAATGTATGTTGTAGAGACCGCATTTCCTTGCTAACACCAAACCGGCTAGTTAAGCATTTGCCTTTTCCAAATTGTTGGTACCTGAGGAGATGGGAGATGCTTGGAAAGCACATATTTTCCCATGATGATCTCGAATGTAAACTCCAATTCCCAACTTCCCTAGATTTCCATGGGAAGAACCATCGAAGTTGATCTTAAAGAAATTAGGTGCAGGGGGTAACCATTTTATGGAAGACCGATCTTTAACATGAGCTGATGACCAATTCAGAGGAATCCCAATTGGTATAATAATACCATTCCATGATTTTCCAATTACCTTATCCCACTTGGTAAATGAGTGATTTTCCTTGGAATTAGAGAGAGAAGAATTTATGATTTCTGCAATCAAATTTTCCAACTTGGTCAGAACTCGATCCAGGGATGAGGATTCTTTTCTGAAAATTCTTTTATTTCTCTCCCACTAGATGGCCCAAATGATGAGAGTTGGGGCACATTTCTAAATGCCTGAGAAAGTTGAAGATGGAAATAGAAGCGGCCAAGAGTTAAACAAATCCCAAAGTGATTTTGGGAAGGGCATAAGAACTTGGAGTTTATTCATGATGAAGAACCAACATTGAGAGGCAAAAGTGCAGTGTAAAAATAAGTGATCCACTTATTCTTCTTCTAAGCCACAAAGCACACAATTGAAAACTTCTGAGATGCCCAATTTTGCTATTCTATTTGTTGTTAGGATTCTTTTGTTGAATGTTAACCATGCAAAACAACCTCCTTTAGGCAAAACAATATCATTCCAACAAAATGAGTATGCCCAACTACTCACCTTATTGCTACATCCCTGTTGTGTGGCTTTGTAGCCTTCTTTAATTGAATATTGCCCTGATTTAGAAGTTGCCCAGATTATCACATCTTCCCTATTAGACATGAAAACTGTTCTATTCAAGAAGATATCTACCAAGGAAGAGGATTGTTGATTGGATATAGGAAGACGAGTCGGGTATTTCCATATTGTTTTACCTAAAAATATTTCTACAGCTGACACATAGTCACTCAATTTTATACCCCAATGAGCTATAACTATATTCATAATATCTTCCATATTATCCATTTGAGCAATTGGAGGATGCCCACACCATGAGTTTGTCCAAAAGTTAACACCAAAGCCATTATTGACTTCCCATGTAATATACTTAGTTACTAAACTTCTTGAATCCATCATAAAATTCCATATAGCTGACCCTTTTGGAGGATCCAAAATTGTCAAAACTCTGGATGATTGGTTGTTGTCCAAATATTTGGCTTGCATGATTTGACACCATTTTCAAGAAGGATTAGTATACAATTTCCAAATCAGTTTTCCTCCAAAAGCCTTGTTGCGGTGTTTTAAGTTATGAAGACCTACTCCTCCTTGAGACTTTTGTAATGACATATTTTCCAGAGAGACTAAGGGATTTTCCTTTCATTTGTCATATTACTATTCCATAGAAAATCTCTTACAAGTTTCTCTAACTGTTGAATGACAGATGAAGGTGCTTTGAGAACAGACATATAGTAGTTTGGTATTGTTGTTAACACTGTCTTTATAAGAAGAATTCTACCAGATAATGATAGCCACCTTACTTTCCATGCTGAGATTCGTGCCTTTATTCTTCCAATAACAGCAGACCAATAAGAAGATTTGTTTGTCCCCATAAAGAAAGGAATACCAAGGTAAGAAGATGGCAATTGATCGATTGGGAAGTCCAAAATCTTGGATATTTTTAGTGACAAAATTGGATTTGTATTAAAAATGAAAAGCATAGAATTAGAAGCATTAATTTTCTGACCCAAAGCTAATGAATAGACTTCCAAAGTTTTCTTAATATGCCTAGCTTCTTTTAGAGAAGACTTACCAAATAACAATGTGTCATCAGCAAAAAGAGAGTGAGTAACTACAGTTAAAGTACCTGGAAGACTAGATCCATGCCAAAGCCCTTTTGATGACTCAAGATTAATGCTTCTGCTAAAGGCATCTGCCATAAGAATAAAAAGTAAGGGTGATAAAGGGTCACCTTGTCTTACTCCCTATTTACCCTGAAAAAACCCTGAGGGACTTCCATTTACTAGAACCAAAAATTATGCACCTGAGACACAGGCTTTGATCCATTGGCACCATTTGTCTGAGAAGACAAATTTAGATAATACCTTAAAGAGAAACTCCCACTTAACCCTGTCATAAGCTTTCATCATGTCAAGTTTGACAACAAAATTTGCTTGTTGTTTTTCATTGATAGAATGTAAAACCTCATGTGCTACTAAAGCCCCTTCCATAGTCTCCCTTCCTAGAACAAAGCCCCCTTGTTCTTGCGAGATGATCTTAGGTATGAGATGGTGTAGTCTGAGGTAAATTGCCTTAGTTACTATCTTATAGATCATGTTGTAGAGTGAAATAGGTCTAAACTCTGCAAATGTTGATGGAGAGGTTGTTTTTGGAATAAGAGCAATATTTGTGGCATTGAAACTTTTTAACATTACACCCCTTTTTCCTGGATTCTTCCATTACCGCCAAAAGGTCTATCCTAATCACATCCCAACACTTTTGGAAAAAGGGAGTAGTGAATCCATCCAGACCTAGAGCTTTATCTGGGGAAAGGGAAAATACCACTTTGTGGACTTCCCCTAACGTGAAAGGGGCCAATAAAGCTCTATTATCCAAGTCAATAATTAGAGGAGGAATAGACTGCAATAACTACTCAACTTTATCATTCTAGGAAGAATATAAAATAGAAGGTACAAGGGCTAAAATATTCTTAAAAAACCTAACTCCTTCATCTTGAATATCTGCCAAATTTTCAATCAATACCCCTGTGTCTACATGCTTGATTGAGAATATAGCATTTGATGCTTTTCTTTGTTTTGTGGATGCATGAAAAAAATTTGAATTCTTGTATCCCTACTTCAACCAAATCTCTCTAGACTTTTTTCTCCAATATTCTTCTTCTCTCTTACAAACCTCTTCCCACTCACTTTGAAGACTCTTCTATGTAGAGTACAAAAGTTGATCCAATCCCTTGGAAATTATATTTTGGTTAACTTCTTCCAACTATTGTTCAATGATTTTTTTCTGTTCAAATACATTCTTGAAAACCTTTCCATTCCATTCTTTTGCCTTAACCTTAATAAAATGAAATTTCTTAAAGAATTGGTACATCTTTGTTTCTCTGCATATAGGGGAAGATACCCACCATTGCCTTAATAATGCCTAAAAGTGTCGATGTCTAAACCACATACGTTCAAATTTAAAAGAAGAATCAAAACAAGGCATCGGGTTCTAATTTTGCCATTCAAGTGCAATATAAACAAGAAAATGGTCTGATTCTGATATAGGAAGAATTTCAGAGCAATAACTAAATTGTTTGAGTCGCCACTCCAAAGGTATAAAAAACCTATTAAGTCTCTTTACAATCTTTAGAAACCCTGATCTCCTATTAGTCCAAGTGAAGAGACCATTATTGGGAATCACATCCAATAAGTTGTTATCTGTGGTGAAATTTAGAAAATCCTGCATAGTTCGTGCAGGTGGGAAGATTCCTCCTTGTTTCTCCTTATGAGACAAAATTGCATTAAAGTCTCCCCCTATGAGAAAATTCTGATCTTCTCCTTGTTGGAGCAATTGAGTCAATTTATCCCATAAATCTTTCTTTTCCTGAGAAGGGGTAGGACCATACACATTGAATAGCATAAAGGTCATATCATAACATACTACTTTCAGCATTTGCCAATTATGATCTTGATCTAGTAGTTGAATTTGAACTCTTTTAGGGATCCATAATGTGAGTAATCCTCCCGAGGCCCCAACACCATACATATGTGCAGAACCAAATTGTGTCCATTTAGCCACTGTTTTGAGATACATTTCCTCTGATAAATTTGTTTCTTGAAGTATGTAGATGTCAACCTTTGTAGAATCAAGATGAAGCTTAATTCTACCTCTTTTGTCAAGAGCATTAATGCCCCTGACATTCCATGAAATCACTTTCATTGTGAACAAGGAGTTCCTTTTGCACTCCTTGTAACTCTTTTTGACACCTTGAATTTTCCATCTAATGTACTCTGAACACCTACCTCTATTTCCTCTTGAATCTTGACAGAATTCGATTTTCTACCTCTTTTCTTAGGAGTTCTAAACACGTTTGTCTTCATACTTGGAATTTGCTTGACCGATAATGACTGTGAATAATCAAAGTTACTTGTTTTTATCTCATCATCTTGCTGAGGAACTTCCATATCTTCCTGCATAATTTTTTGCGAAGGGATATCTAAGTGTGGGGAGATTGGAGTGACATATGTGCAGATCCAAATTGTGTCCATTTAATCCAGGAGTTTCCTTACCCAAGGGAAGTTTCCCTTCCACTGAAAAATCAATTGTTGGCCAACAACACATTACCTTTCATAAGGGACACATTGCATTTGTCATACTAACACCTTCCAAATCTGCAATTTCCTCAATCATAGTGGCTGCCAATGTAAACAAAATATCATCCGCTAACCCCTGAATATGTCCTTCATTTCTTGAAATAGCTACCCCTAAATCTCAAAAATTCTGCATTAAACTCTGTATATCAATCGGGGATTCATTATACATTAGATCCTGAACTACAAACTCTCTGTCTTTAGTTGTTTTGTCACATATTTGAAGAACCGTTGTGGGCCTAATGCAAGATGTATAGATATAGGAAAACCGAATCCAACTATACATGCTGAAAAAATTGGTCAGCTAAATAATCTAGTGAACATAAGATAACTCAAAATTTGAGTGATCATGAGGCACAAAGGTGACATTGCATGCTTGTACAAAATTAGAAGGCAAATCTACCTCATGCTGATGAACAATACACAATAAAAGGTCTGAGAAATGATTTTTACAAACTAGAATCTTTGAACACTCGAGACTACTACAAGCATTAGTAAAATTCCCTAGTTTATGTTGGTATTTGGAAATGTCCTCTACAGTATCCATCACGATGTCTTGATACCATAAACCCCATTTTGATGTGATAGAGATTTGCCTTGAAAGGGTTTTATTTGAATCAAGAATTAGGCAAACTCTAACACCTCTTTGAATTACTTTAAAGGGTATAAGATCATGAGAAACAAAAATACCTAGTTGACTAGCCATGATCTCCACAATTTTTGGATCTCTGTATTCCAAAGGCAGACGTGGGAAAGAAATCCACTAAGGGTAAAATCTACATAAATTAGCATCTAGCTTAAAGTTTGGAATCCAAGGCATGGCAAAACAGACCAGCCCCTTGACAAAACCAACCTTTGAATTTATGGACTACATCTCTATCTTTGGGTGAAGAAAACAGAACAACAAAAAACCCCGAATGGCTATCAACATAAAAAAGTTCATGAAAACCCGACCATTGGCTTTTAGCCCATGAAAGTAAAGATTGAAAAGGGATCGATGAACTAAAATTGTTGATAAGAGCCAACTTTTCGATAAATGATACATATTGAGAGAGGACATGCTCAGGAAAAGTGATATTAATGATAGAGGCATTCTCTGCCTGATCCAATTTGGAAAGAGGTATTTCCGCCTCCTTGAGATTGGCTTATTTTCTTCTCCACACAAGAGGCACAAATTTTGGATTGAAAGGACCTCCATGATCACCATGATGTTCTGTTTCCTTATCCCCTGCGACTAAACATTCCTTTTGCAAAGATTGTTGGGATACAAACGGAGTTTCTTTACAAATATCAAAAATAGGTTGTTTTCCTTTTTGCTTTGGTCGATACGCTTTCAAAGGTTGAATCTTTTTGACAGGATTTTGAATTTTGTTTTCCCGCCCAAATGATTTTTGAAAAATAAATGGGCAATGGCTTGTATGCCCTCTGCTAACATTTTGAGCCCCTTGTTTGGATGATTCTACCCATTCATAGTTGTTGAGATTCGAATAATTCTGCATATAACCTTGTTCTTTGCAAAAAAAATTATGTAATGAGTGGGCCGGTTGAACAATTGGTCGACTGCAAAAGATGTCAGAAATATCCGTATGAGCTTGGGATCCCTGAATAGCTGTCTTGCTTATGTAATCTTCATCAAGACATGCAAAATGATTCAATCATTGTTTCCCTGAATGTAAGTTTGAAACCGGTTGAACAAAAGGTTTATCTCTAAAAATTTTGGTGAAGGGATTATTATCAAAATCTAGTTTATGACCCAAACGAAGGACACCTTGTCCCTGCCCTGAATTTGTCTACAAAAAAAATTGTACCCTTGTCGCCATCTTCTATTTCCTGAATGTCGTAACTGCTCCCTACTCTGAAACCCTAGTGCTTCCTATGGCCATCCCATACCTAATTTTTAAAGGAATTAATTTAATTTAATATTGATAAACTATATAAACTAATTAATTATTAATTAATAAATAATCACAAACTCACAAGGCAACCTGACATAAGGTTGAACAACATACCACATGACGCAAACCAACGACTCAAGCCAAGACACTAATTGACAAGGTTATCAACATAAGCCTAGAAAATGAGGGGGAAACACATGCCATCTCCAACAACTTGTCATTGGGATAAAGACACGCTCAGACCTGTGAGACCAGATGGAGTCAATGTCTGGTACTTGCAATCCTACATCCACCACTAGACGCAATACAATATATATAAACAACACATATACATCACAAATGATCGGGCAAGTGATAGAGAATCACAACGTCATATCGTGCTCGCAATGAGTGGTATGACATCGTCTCTAATCATGAAGACACTAAAAGATAATTATAAACATCGTAGCATCAATTTAGTCATCATAATCATAGAGTAGGGTTAGCGTAATCATAATGTCATCAAAATCCCATAAGCAATATGATCCATCATGAATAATGATCAAATATAGATCCATCATCATATCCAATACAATCATGAAATAGGGTTCGTACATAAAATGATACCATCAAATCATCATAAAGTAGACTAAGATAGATCAATATATGCCTTTGATGTACAAAAAGACATGATGAATCAGGGAGGGGCACTACACAATTGGTAGGCATAAATCCAATCTCCACAACCTTTATGACTATTTTCCCAGCCTGTGCCAAAATGGGAGGTTTAAAACATGGTATATAAATGCATCAAACTATGATTGAAACTGGATTTTTGTCTGATGTTGTAGTTGCAAGTTCTCTATCCACATGGCACACAAACTATTTCACAAAATGCCTAAAAAGATGTCTCATGGAATGCAATAATTGTAACTTATGCACAAAATTTATCTTTTTAAGGTGCTCTCAAAATCCTTAAACTAATGAAGCACTCTAGAACAAACCCTAACCATGTAAGCATTGTTTGTGTTTTATTAGCATGCATCCATGCATGTAGAAATGGGTGGGTAGAGTGAGGTTCAAATGGCAAGACAATTAATGAAAGATGGAGGAATTAAAAAGATACCTGGATGTAGTTGGATAGAAGACCAAAAAATGTTCTTCTGAAGTTGTAGTCACACAAATCTGTCCAGCTTAATTAAATAAATATTTGCTATTTATTTGATTAAAAATCCACTAGCCATCAGTTAATTAAATTAATATTTAAATTAATTCATCTCCAAACATTCTCCTATTAATTAAATAAATTATTCAATTTATTTTAATTCATTCATTAAGCCAAATTCACAATCAATTAAATGAATTAAATCTATTTATTTAATTAAATCCCCTTTTCCTCTTTTAAATAAATTAAATAAAACCATTTATTTAAATCATTATCCCCCCCCCCCCCCCACTTGCATTTTCCTACAAATTCAACTTGCACACATTTATTGAAATAAATGAATTTTTATTTTAATAAAATCTTATTTTTCCCTCACCCACCAAATCCAATTGCATTAATAAATCCCCTTCTAGATTCTTCTAACCCCTTCCTAATTAGCCTAATCCATCCCCTAATTATTGTCACATTCCTAAGCAAAATGAAGTCACTTCTCAAAGACTTCAAAAGTCTTTGAAAAGCATTTAATGCTTTGTGTGTTCAACAAATTAACCTCAAAAGTCTTCCAAAACCACTAATGGCTCTTACATGACCATTTATGGCTCTTACATAACCATTTATGGTTATTTCAAACTTGTCTCCCCAAACATTTATTGCTTTGACTATGTTTATCCCTCTTGCCTTTTGCACAAGAGTTTATCCATTGGATAAAAGCTTTATTCTTTGAATAAAGAGTTTATTCATTCAACTAACCTTGACCTTAACTCCCAAGGTCATATCAAGCATTTAATGCTTATTCCCTCTCCTCTCAACCTATCTCACATTGACATTTGTCATCCTTGGATTGGGTTGAAAGCCTTCACATGGATTTGAAATCATTCAATCCTGACCCTTGTTGAGATTGTTCAATCTCAACCATCCATTGCTTCATTTTTTCTATAAATAGAGTTCATTTCTTCATAATCTAGATCCTGAAAACTTGTATGCATTTAACCTATAGGCATTTTAGAGAGCATTTAGCATAGAAAACTAAAATCTTGTTGTTTTGGTTAAAATCAATTATTTTTAAATAGCATCTAGTATTTTAGCTTTTCATTTTACATTTGGAGCAAAATACCCAAATCTCAATCCTCCATAAGCATCCATAGTGCAAAAAGCTGCTGAGAGCTACACTATTTTGGACCTTGGAGAGGAGAGGAACAAGGGAGAAGGAGCTAAGGGCATGCTAAGAGACATTTGGAAATGCCTTATTATCTTTGTTTCATTTGTTAGATATATTAGCATGATTTTAGTATCTCTTTTGATATGCCTGTTTAGATTAGTTTTTGATTGACTAACACTAACGATTTCTTGTGTCTTGTGTTGTTTGTCATTTGCTAACTTTGTCCATTTTGCAGAGCATCATTTCGTGAACCCGACGTGAATCCAAACACCCAAGAGATCATTTTTTATTAACCAATAACATGTTTGAATGTTGAAATTGTCACACAGGTTGCGCTTTAGCGCTATTGATCGCCTTCTAGTGCTATTGATACTTGTTGTTCTAGCGCTATTGTATCAAGATTAGCGCTTTTGACACTGTTTTAGCGCTTTTGACTCTGTTTTGGCGCTATTGACCCTGTTTCAGCGCTTTTGCCTTCTCTATCTTCCTTTTTATTTTAGCGCGTTTGTGTTAAATAGCACTTCTGTTCAAAACACAGACTAGCGCTATTGTAACAGAACGTTGTAAAAAGGACCTTGTAATCGAAAAAAGTGCAAAATTTTTAGGCTTGTGGAAGCCCCCCTTAGACATGGATTTTACTAACCAGTTGTTGTTTGTGCAGGTTTAAAGACTCACCCTTTTAAAATCAAACACTTTATTTTGGTGCTCTAAAAACTTGAACAAACAAACTTTCTTTGCTTTCTAGTTAGGGTCACTTGTTTCTTTGGTGCATTAAAACTGAACAAAGCAAACATTTATTTTCTTGCAAGTTAGGAAACACACTTCATTTGGTGCTTAAAATCAACACTTCCATTTTTCTTGCATCAAAAGAATTTACAATCCACACTTCTATTTTTGGTGCACATAAAATACACAATCCACTTGTGTTGATTTTTGCAAATGATTTTACTTCATGCAAATGTGTTTTTCATTAAGTTGACCAGGATTTCAAATTCTAGCTTACTCAAACATATTGCCTTTGTAGTTAAAAAGAACACCATGATTGTTGGAGCAACATCCCCAAATAGTTAAATCACATTGCAATGAAAATCAGTTAAAAAGAACAAGTGCTTTTTGTGTTTGGCACGCTTGTGCAAAGAGTTGGTCGAGTGGTCCTACTTCTAACACACACTATCCTCTCCCTTGGCTTTCGTGATCCTAGGTGCAAGAGAAAAGTGTTGGTAACACTCAAAATTTTATCTTTTTAAGAGAGGCCTGTCAAGAGACACATCACTCTTGGGAACGACCTCGCGCGGTAAATCCTTCGAGTCGCTATAGAAATCAGGTGAGAGTGAAAGTTGTAGCCTTGGGTATAGCTTTTCCTACAGTGTAACTGGCCGAAAGGACATATGGGCCCCACCACTAGTTACAAGGCTCTTAAGTGAGTCACTGCAGAATGAACTTATGTCCAAAAACATCGAACATGACTAAACACCTTTAAATAGTAGCCCACCCGTTCTATTGATTGAGGATATTTGCGATATAATTTAGTGCAAGAGCATGGATGGTTTTGCTCCCAAGATACTCACCATACATATTTCCTTGAGTAGAAACATAGCTTTTTGAAAAGTCACTTGTGGCTTGATAAAAGTGGTGACTCCCCCATCATAGGGATCATCTATTTGTTATGCTCGTGCAAGACTTATATATCACATCCTTACCTACCAAGGCAGGATTCATAAGGTATGTAGTACCAAAGTCGAAGAAATATCAAGATGTGGGCTAAATTTATCACAACTGGCCATTTGACCTTAGGGATAAAAAGTGTTTGAAGTGTGTTCGTTTTAGTCAAGACCAAGTGCAAATTAAGCTGACTTCAGGCTTTGGAAATACACCTTTAAAATACATCCAAAGGAAGGGTCATATACAAGTCCAAGGATTGGGTTGATCTAGACCCATACTCATTTGTGCCTTTTTAGGCAACATTCTTGTGTTTGTGTGCTTGCTTTGTTTTCTTGTCAAAGAAAAAATCAGAAAAATCACTTCCAAAAACAAAGTATTCATCCAACCAAACATTTCTCAAAACAACCAAACACATCAAAAACAAAGTGCAAACAACAAAAGCATAAAAACTTTATGACCATTCTTCACATCTTGCGAAAGAAGAAGCGTTATCAGAATATCAACTTGAAAAGGAGACCATTAAGCTCAAAGGCTTTGATCAAAAGGAGGAAATTCTTTTATCTAAATAGACAAATCTTTGTCTCCCATAGAGTTGTTCTACGTCACATGCATCTCTACCTTCAAGGAAAAACAAACGAATTTGATTCAGAATCATTGAACCGCAGAGCTTTTATGCAATATAGAGCTCTGAGTTATCACAAAAACCAAGGAGGTAAGATTAATCCCAACTTTTTCCCAAATGTCTGTATCACATACAACGTAGCTCGAGAAATACCACCAACACCCGAAAGGGAAGAGGTAGAGTTTGTCCCATTTGTGACACAAAGTTTTTATTGAAGTTGAAAACATTTCATCCATTATCTTACTCATACATCATCACTTCATCATCAATCCGTTCCAACTCTCAAAACATTAAGAGGTTCTTGTCCCAAGTTCTCTTTTTAGATATTGCTTGAATCAAACACATCACATCACTTTTTAGATTGTTTCTACATCTAGGATAAGCTCATCCTAAGAGACACATCTACGCAGGTTAAAACTAGTTCATGAGTGAATCCTCTCATTACTAGGTAGTTCAATCTGTAACACATCTCAGATTTCTCTACACCTTATCACATCAAAACTTATCAAACAAGCAAGCAATTCAAAAAAAGGAATTTCGGTTACATCTACCTTAAAAGTTCTAGAGATCCACATGCAACACAATTCACCAACCATCAATCTCTCATTTCATCAAGAACTCATCATCATTTTCACACAACTTCAACAAAATCTTGCAAGCAAAATGGCCCAAACCCGATCACAGTCAAGGCAACGAGAAATAGAAATGGAAGAAGAAAAAGAGGAAAATCTCAATGAATTTCAAGAAGCACTTGGAGGAAATGCAAATGACGACAACCCAAGTACTCCTACTCCTGCAACAATAGAAAGGGCCCAGCATAACCCTCTCTTTAACAGACTTTTTGACGAAGTACTCAGAAGTAATGTGGATGCTCACTTCTTAAAGCTCGCTCAAGAAGGAGAAAAACACCCCTCAGACTTTGATCTTGCCCAATTAAGATAGGCATCAGAAAGACAAAGTCGCCATGAAGAGGAAAGAGGTAGAGATTCCATCAGATATAACATTCCTTGAGGTAACCCACCACATCCTCCTCCAACTGAAATGGAGATGTTGTGGCAACAAGTCGAGAATCTCGCCCAACAACTTCATAGTGGTGTCAAGACCAACCAATTCTCACTCAATGACATTTGTCCCTATCCTTTTGATAGGAATCTTTATATGCCACCCTTTCCATGAGGATTCGAAACACCCAAATTCAAAAAATATAGAGGAAAGGGAGATCCTCGTGATCATGTCAAAGAATTTCATTCTGCTTGTCTCGAAGTGGCATATGAAGACACATACCTCATGCGCCTTTTTCCCCAAAGCTTGGGAGGAACAACCACATCATGGTTTTCCCGACTATCAGGTGGCATTAAAACATTTGAGGAACTTATCCAGAAATTCCTCGCTCATTACTCTCATAACATTGAACGCGACATCACCATGGCTAATTTATGCAACACTAAACAAAAACCAAGTGAACTTTTCTCAGTATTCCTGCAACGATAGCATCAAATGTCTAGCAGATGTTCTCTTCAGTTACCTGAACGAGAACTAGTGGAAATATTCATTTCCAACTTAAACGAAGAAATGGAATTTCACCTGGATGTCAAAGACACAGACTTTTTTAATGATATGATCACCAAGGGTTTGAAATGTGAATGGGCACTCATCAAGAAAGGACTCATCAAAATCTATAATGAACCAAAGGATAGTCCTCATCCACACTTCAATAGTGATAAACCAAGCTTCTCGAACAAAAACAAGAATATCGTCAACGATGGGGTTGTGGATGCCAGGACTATACAAAGTGCACAACCTGTGGTTCGGTTTGCAGGACAGAATCCTCCACCTCAGAATAACACAAATGTTCCTTCCAATCAAGGTCGCATCACATCTCACGATGAACCAAGACCTCGTCAGCAAAAACAAAAACGCACATACACTCCCTTAGGGGAACCCATTGAAACAGTATTGCGACAACTCATTTCTCAAAATTTGGTCACTCTCCCTAAAACATCAAACTATGAACCTCAGGTCAAACTTGCATGGTGGAGAGATACTGAACACTGTGATTTCCACCAAGGGAGAGGACACAAGACAAGTAATTGTCATCGATTGAAAGATCTTATTCAGGACCTTATTGACCGAGGAGAAATTGAAATAGAAGGACATGACCCAAAAACAACAAATAATGATCATCTGATGTTCAAAAATCCACTTCCATCACAAGATCAAAGGGGTCCTTCTACTTCCAGGCGAGGCACTGATACCACTGATTATACACAGGCTACGTATAATTACACTGTAAATCATCTGTATGATGCCAGTGAACAAGTTGCAACTATAACCTTCAAAAATCCCAACTCAAATTGCAATGTTGTTACACGAGGTGGCAAGGTCACCATAAAAGCGGCTCCACAAGGCACCACCTCCATCCCAAAATAGTACAATCTTGTGGAACAATTAGACAAAACCCCTGCGCTTATATCCATTTTAGAGCTTTTGCGTCTATCGCCATCTCATAAAACTATCTTGGATCATGCACTCCAAGAGGCATCAGTCCCTGCAAACCTGAATATAGACCAATTTCAAGCCATGGTTGGAAGTCTAAAGTCATCACCTTGTCTCACTTTTTTCGAAAGTGACAACTCTTCTTTCCAGCAACCTCATAACGCTTCGCTACACATTGAAGGCTTTATCAATCAGCATAGGATCAAGCGAGTCTTGATCGATAATGGAGAAGGCCTGAATATTTGTACACTACAGTTGGTCACAGCATTGGGATATGCCATAGAATCAGTGGATCCTCGCAAGAATATCACAATCAAAGCTTATGACGATGCGGAGCGTTCATCCAAAGGAGCTGTGGTACTACCAATCCGAGTAGGCCCCATGGTAAAGTACATCATCTGTCAGGTTCTAGACCTTCCTCTGCCATACAATTTATTGTTAGGAAGACCTTGGATACATGCCATGCAAGTCATTCCATCTACCTACCATCAATGTATCAAGTTCCCACATAACGGTATAGAGATCACAATCTTGGGCAATGCAAATCTCTTTGTGTATTGCCATAATATTAGCCATCAACTAGAGATTACCATTCCTAATAATAGAGAAGCCATTTCCTCCACATCATATATAAGTCCTGCCTCTCTTGCTAGTTCAAACACCACTATACCAAAGCAAGAAAAGCTTAAAATGAAAATAGCAGAGGAAGGTCCTGGGGAATACAACTTGAGTCAACTCTTTGTGTGGGACAAATGCCCACTTCTCCTAGAACACATGGTAAACCACAACAGTTACTACAGCAACCACTAATCACACCCACATTTTCTTTGACACCTTTCATCCTTGGAAAAAGTCAAGAAGAAGAAACACAAGATGAGGACTTAGCGGAATGGATCTATACAGATCCCATCACCACTGATATACCACAAGTTAAACTTCCTACGGATCAATATGGCAAAGGTCTCCTCATTATGCAAAGAATGGGGTATGATGGTCAGAGTGCTTTGGGATATTGCAAACAAGGACGACATGAACCTCTGTTGCTAGAATTAAAGCCCAAAGGTAATACAGGCCTAGGCTTTGAAAAAGAGATCTTTCCTAAACTCAAATTCAAAGGAAAACCTAGCAAACCATTATGTCAGCCTACTACAAAAAGGATGCCTTTTATTATCAAAGCAACATCGAGCACCATCACAACTGCCCCACCGAGGCTCAGAATCCCAACACAACCATCACCAATGCCACTCATCCCACCAAATGAACCAGTAATCCCATCAGCAGCACCATTAGCAGCAGCAACTGTATCAGAACCTGCAGCAACATCTATGACACCAGCAGTTCTAGCAGAAGCCACTGAGTCAACACTATTGATACTCCCTGTACCAGATTCTTTAATCCCCATCGACCTTCGTGCAGCACCAATCACTACAAAGGTACATCAACCAATCACACCTGCAGTATTTAACTCAAAAGACATCCCAGTATGGTATAGTAATCGGATGCTGGAAAGTGACTCAGAAACTGACTCACATGAGTGGGAATTTGATTTTGTACATCTTAACACTTTAGATGAGGAAGACACATCACTATCTCCACCACGCAAAGACATCCCTATTTATGGAGAAGCACAGATAAAGACCACTTGGGTTCTTGAACTGGAAACATCTTCCACAGACCCTACGTCTCATCCTACGCCTGATTCTGACAGGGAGAGTACCATCAACGACCTTCACCATAACATCTTAACCCTCACTAATACATCTAACGCACTTAACCTAATCGATGAAGTAATGCCCATTATCCACCCTGAACTCGTCGAATGGAACCAACCAAATCCCCCATGTCTTGACTTCTTCCAAAATGATGAGGCCATCATTGACTTTTTGGAATTAAGGGATAACCTACCAAGCGGGGATCACAAAGCTGGATTCGCCATTGAACTTAATAGCACAACATACTTCGGGGCGGATGCCAAACCTTTCAACTGCAAAAATATAACAATAAAACATGGATCTTCCAGTGAAAACCACACTGTGGCACTGTTTGATCCAACAAAAGTAAAAAGAAAGAGCGTATCCAACAGTGAAAACCTCTTTGAGGTGCCTAAGGATGAAGGGTTTGACATCCTCCCCGCTAGTACACAACAGGAACAATCAACGATTCTCATCGAGGAAACCAAAGAATACAATGTGGGGACTCCTGAAAATCCTCATCTCATACATCTGGCATCTCTTCTCACTCTAGAGGAACAGCCTAAATTTATAGAGTTCTTCCAGAAGCGTCAGATCAACTTTGCATGGTCATATGCAGACATGCCTAGGCTTGATCCTGATTTAGTCATGCATCACCTCACCGTCGCAGAAGGAGCCAAACCTGTCAAGCAAAAGCTTCGCAAGATGCATCCTCAAATTGCAGTGCTAGTCAAAACAGAACTCAAGAAACTCCTAGATGTTGGTTTCATTAGACCAATTGATTATGCAGAATGGATCTCCAACATTGTGCCTATCGGCAAACCAAAAGGGGGCATCCGCATTTGTACTGACTTCAGAGATCTGAATAAGGCCTGTCCTAAGGATGACTTCCCCCTACCAAATATCGACATCATAGTGGATCTGACAGCAGGCCATGCCATGCTTTCACTCATGGATGGCTTTTCAGGATACAATCAGATAAAGATCACACCAGAAGATCAACATAAGACATCCTTCACATGTCCATGGGGCACATATTGCTGGAATGTAATGCCTTTTGGTCTAAAGAATGTAGGAGCAACCTATCAATGAGCAATGACCACCATCTTCCATGACATGATGCATACTATGATGGAAGATTATGTTGATGACTTACTAGCAAAATCACTCACCAGAGAAGGGCATCTCCACATCTTAGATAAAATCTTTGATAGACTGGAACAATACCATGTTCGACTCAACCCAAAGAAATGTGTCTTTGGAGTAATCTCCAGGAAGCTTCTAGGATACATTGTCTCAAGCAAAGGTATTGAGGTCGACCTAGCAAAGGTAAAAGCAATCATGGACATGCCACCTCCAAACAATATCAGTCAGCTAAGGACATTACAAGGGTGGCTTCAATCCATCCGAAGATTCATTGCACAATTGGTTGATAAGTGTCACCCATTCACACACCTGCTACACAAGAACATCCGCTTTCAGTGGGATGCCTGATGCCAACAAGCATTTCAGACGCTTAAAGACTATCTCATGAATCCACCATTGCTGATCCCACCAGATCCAAGTAGACCGTTGTTACTCTATATCTCAGCGACAAGTACAGCATTGGGTGTCCTACTAGCACAACATAATACAGAAGGAAAAGAGTGTGATGTTTACTACATCTCTCACACATTGGTGGGTTATGAACTCAATTACACGCCTATTGAGCGAGCTTGCCTAGCAGTAATCTTAGCAGCCACTAAACTGAGGCACTATCTATTAACACACAAGGTACAACTCATTGCAAAGATTGATCCACTCAAGTATTTACTCAGCAAAGCAGCATTGACCGGTTGCTTGGCCAAATGGGTGATGATTCTAAGTGAATTTGACATCGAGTATGTAGACCGTAAAGCTATCAAAGGGCAGGTTATTGCAAATCAGTTGGTCGATGCACCCCTCATAGGCAATCATCCTCTCATTTCCAATTATCCAAATGAAGAGATATTCATGATCACAACAACACAGCCATGGAAATTATACTTTGATGGTTTGTACACTAGGCATGGCTCGGGGGCAGGCATTCTGTTTATCACACCTCAAGGTGATAGCATCCTGAAGTCTTACAGGCTCACATTTCCATGCACCAACAACATAGCAAAGTATGAGGCCTTGATCATAGGACTCAGGCTAGCCGTACAATGGAAATTACAAGAACTGCAAGTATATGGCGACTCACAACTAGTCATTCGACAAGCAATAGATGAATATCAGACCAAGGATGATAAACTCATGCCATATAAGCAAATGGTGGACACTCTAAAGACATCATTTACTACTATCACTTTTGAGCAGATACCAAGAGATGAAAATCGAGTTGCTGACGCTATGGCTACCATCGCATCTCTCCTAGATCTTCCACAGAATTCAACACGCTACGAGTTCTTGGTAGAACAGCTTTGGATTCCCGCTTATGATATCCCCGAATCCAAAATGATATGTCACCTTGTCGGTTCTGAATCCCCATGGTACGGTGAGTTCTACACCTATCTCCGTGATCACACCCTTCCTCCCAACCAATCAAATAACCAACGTAAAACCTTCATTCGCCAAACTGCTCGATATACCATTATTGCAGAAACCCTTTACTGTCGCGGTCTTGATGGTACTCTCCTTCGATGTCTGGAACAAGGTGAGATAACAAAGGCTTTGGAAGAATTCCATGAAGGAATTTGCAGGACTCACTCAAGTGGTCCATCACTAGCCAAGAAACTCCTGCACAATGGATACTATTGGCCATCTATGGAAAAAGATTCCTACTACTTTGTCAGAAAATGCAAGAAATGTCAAGTTCATGGCGACCTGATACATGCACCAGCCCAGGAAATTCAACCAATCACAACACCATGGCCTTTTTGTCAATGGGGCCTTGACCTTGTGGGTAAGATTCATCCATCTTCATCCAATGGCCATAAATTCATTATTATCGCCACTGAATATTTCACAAAGTGGATCGAAGTGGTTCCACTTACCCAAGTCACCGGCAAGAAGATCGCCTCATTCATCCTCAACTACATCGTCTGCCGGTATGGTATACCCATGTCCACCATCACAGATAATGGTCTTCCCTTCAAAAATCAGGATGTCCATGAACTTTGTGAGAAATTTCATATCCAACACCTCTTTTCCACTCCCTATTACCCACAAGGCAATGGTTAGGCCGAAGCATCCAATAAAAACATATTGAGGATCCTAAAGAAGACAGTCAATGATGTCGGTCATGATTGACATGTTCAATTGAATCCAGCACTATGGGCATATCGAACTAGCATTCGAACCCCTACAGGCGCAACTCCCTACTCATTGGTCTATGGTGCCGAAGCTATCTTACCTATTGAGGTTGAGATACCATCACTACAAGTTTCCTTGCATGATCTGATAGATGATGAAGCATACAGAGTCTCACGCCTCCAAGACTTAGAGTTACTAGATGAGAAGCGACAAGCTGCATACAACCATCTCAAAGCCTATCAGCAGCGCATGAGCAGAAGCTACAATCATCGAGTTAGACCTCATACATTTGAGGTAGGTGATCTTGTTCTTCGCGAGAATCCTTGCAACCAACCAAACAGAGAGCATCAGGACAAGTTTGAATCAAACTGGCTGGGCCCATATGTTGTCACTGTTGTATTTGGGTCCAGGGCATATCAGTTGGCTACATCAGAAGGAGAACCACTCACAGATCCAATCAATAGCATGCACCTCAAACGGTTTTATACCTAAAGCTGTACAGAGCATCAGGCTCCCCTGCATACTAGAAAAATCCAAAAACATTATAAAAAAAAACGTCTCACAAAATCCAAAAACATTCAAAAACATCTCACAAAATCCGAAAACATTCAAAACAATACAAAATCCCCAAACAACGAAAAAACCATTGGAAATCACACAAAAACATGGCAACGCCTTGTAGATCCTCATCCGCATAGATACAAAACAAACATTGACATAATACTCACACGATGACCATTTATCAATCAAACCAAACAATCAACATCAACAAATCAGAATTGTCTTTAACAAGGATGCATCCTTCCTTACCAAAACAAAGACAAAAGTGACGTTTTCTTTTACAAGAAAATTATGATTAAGCTATCAAATACTTGGTTGATTTGTGAGTACAATCATTTGTTTATCTGTATCGGGATCTTTCAGCATTATTTTGTATCGTTTGCACATTATTTCCAATGAAGTACTGGGGCATGTACTAATGGTGTCTACGTGGGAAGTTCACCAAGCTACGTGATCTTATGCCAAATGCAGTATAGATCATTACGACTTGCTGACTATAGCATATACCTCGACCATATAAGCATGAACTATTACCAAGGATCCTTATTCTTTATTCTTTATGTATATATTGTTTGTTTGCAGGTACAATTCTCCTTCTTGGGTTCCCCCCTCATCCAATTTGGATAAAGGTTTTATCTCTTATTACGGTATGCACTTATCTCAGGATATGATCAGTCTAAGATCAAGGAGGACGATCCAAGACATGCATGAACAGGAGATAATCCTTGTTTGTTCCGCAAGCAATACTCTAGTCGACTTGACCCTTATATCAAGTCGTTGGTATTAACTTGATATTTAAAATCCATGTAAGGAATACTCAGGTCATCTTGAATCATTATGTCAAGATGCTTGTATTCTCTTCCAACATTTGAAAGCTCAATGATGAAAATAGAACACTATGGATCATCATTTCATCTCATATGTTTATATCTTGCATTTCATTGCATATCACCCATCCATTCACTCATTCATATGTATGATTTATATGCCAAAAGTAAACAAGGTTCGTATGAACAGTTATGTAAGAATTGAGCTGGTCTTGGATACAATCACGATCGAGTACTCTAATACATCATCAATGCATCATGCAAAGTCTCAAAAACCTTGCATTCCTCATGGTCATATCATCATCGCATTTAGTTGCATCTTGAATTAAGTACATTCATGTCATTATTAACTTAACATTGCATATAGTTCATTTTTGACATTAGTCTTCATTAATCCTTTGCATCATTGCATAAATCATAAATAATTAGATTCATTCGTGGGATCAAATTGTCCTTGATTATATTTAGCCATTTTATGCATTCATTTAGTGTCGATTATCCATCATCATTTAATTATCCTTTATCATTTATCATTACATACATTCATTTATCTATAGTAAAAGATACATTCATTCATCCATTATTAAATATCTTATTATGCTCATTTTAGAATTCATTCACATTGCATACATTATCCTTCTTTTTAATTGCATTAAAGTGCAGTTATTCAAACCATGAGTTGCATTATCATCACATTATCATTTGTTACTTAAATCATATTTAAGCATTTAGAATCATAAATCCATTTGTTTCCACACATTGGTTCATATCATTTTCTATATCCAGTATACATATACATTTATTTAGATGTTATCATATAAATATTTGTACGTTACATTTTGTTTATCCATATTACATTCATTTAAAAACATCTAGATGCATATCCATACATAAAATCATTCATTCATACATTGCATTAACATCATCGCATAAATTATCTCATCATTATATCAAAAGGAAACACCAAAATCCTATTCCAAAATCATCATAAACATACATCATCATCATGGCATTACATACATAAAGCATTACATCAAAAATCAAACAAATCATACATGTATAAACCTGCATTCATATGTCAGTATCCAACATCATAAATCATCGTAAAAACATGCATATAAGAAACATCTCATCAAATGCATACATGTACACATATCCATCTAAGCAATAACTCATCATCCTGCATACACATCCATACATATCAACTGCATATCATCTCATATATCAAAGTACAATGAAGTCTACAAAATCGGCTACCAAGAGCCATCCAAGATACAGTCCAAAAAATAAACAATGATATAATATATATATGCAAAAATGCTCTCTCAAATGCCACTCTGGCCAAATGTTGTACCACCATCACCACCTGCTCCCCCACTGGTACCCGCACCACCTGATCCATCTCTCTGTGGAGGCCTCATCAAACTCCCACTCCCTCCTGCATCCCCTGATCTCTCCCTCCGTAGAGGACCCATCACACCCCCACTGCTCTGCATCCTCCACGATCGCTCTGATCTAGCCTGTTGCATCTGCGAATAGCTCAATGCTTGCTGACTGGATGGCACCACCTGCTCATATAAACCCCGCTAGTAGTCTATCTCCGCCTGTGCTCGCCGCATCTCCCTCATCACCTCCGCCTCCAAATCCTCTACCCGGGTCTGCAAATGTGCTATCATGTGATCTCGAAGATCTCCAGTGGCTCCCTCCCCGGTATCCATAGCAGCCTCACCTGTACCACCCTCTCTAGTAGCTCTCTCACCTATGTCCATTGGGATCTCCCTCTCCATACCCCTACCACCCAGTCGAACTCCTCCTTGTATCAACGGTCCCTGTGCTATCCGTAGTGGCAGTCCACCTCTCCCTCTCCACTGAATCCGCATCCCCAACCCTCCTCCTCCACCTCCACCACCACCTCCTCCTCCTCCACCACCTCCTTCATCTCCACCATCTCCACCTCCTCCACCTACCCTCAGTCCTTGACCTCCTGCCCTCCTCCGTCTCTATCCCCTCTCATCCTCAAAATCCGAAATTGGCTCTACTGGATCAGATATCCGTAGGATCGGGTGCACCACCTGGTACTGCGTGTACTCATCTGTTGCTCCTGCATCCACGACCCTCGGTCGTATTTCCCATGGTCTCGCCTGTAGCATCTGAAAATCCGCCAGTGCCTAGTCATACGGCAGGACTGGCCCCCATGCATACCTCTCCCAAATCACTCATGCATACTCCCCTAATCCACTAGGCAGTCCCTGCTGCCGTCCAAACTGCCTCATCACTCTCCTTGGCACCTATCTCTCTACATGGTACGAGGTCCTCCCAATGAGGAATCAGGTCATAAATACATAGGGCAGTGCCTCTACATCATCATCCCATGGCTTGCACTCCAGGTATGGTCGCCATATGACTGCATCTAGATCATCTAATGCCCGTTGCCACCACTCTAACTTCCCCAGGTGGGGCTGACTCATCATGCCGCTATACATAAACATATACGGCTGATCTACTACGCCAAACCTCAGACTCACTGGTCGAGTCATAGGTAGGTGCTCCTAGGCCCAAATATGAAGTAGCGTCACTCCCACTACCAAGGAACCCCTCCCCTGGTAAACCACCTTATGCAACTCCTGGTACAGGTGCGCCAGCACGCACAGCCCCCATGCAAATCAGGTCCCCTCAGTAATCATCATTTCGATCACCTGCCCCCACCCCACGGCCAAACCATGTGATCACTTGTCAGGACACAGAAGTCCTCCCACGATACCTGATAGAACTGCTAGTAGAGGCTCATATAACGCAACTATCTCCTCCCAGGCAATAGAGTCATCATCAATAAAAACATCCTCATCAAAGAACCTTTGAACTGCAAGGGTCCCCTAGGATCTGTCATACGTGACCAGCTCCCCCCAAATCAGAATCCACAGGATGCGCCACACATCCTCTAGGGTCACTGTCATCTCCCCCTGTGCCAGATGGAAGGTGCACGTCTCACTGTGCCACCGCTCGGCTAACGCTGTAATCAATCTGTGATTCATCCGAATCACAAGCATGTGCATCACCTCATACAATCCAGTTGCGGCAATACAATCTATCTCTGCCTCTGTCAATCGATCCCGCAACCCCTATGTCGCAGGATGTCTCTCAAGTAACTGCAACACATCTAGATCCTCCTGCACATGGACATTCATCAATCATCATCAGTTGTTTTGTTTCAAACTTTCTTTAGTTTCAACCTAGACTATCAACAGATACTTTGATCAAGTATCTTTGGGTCTCAATAGGTAAGCAATCATGGCAACCTCAACTTCAACAGGCATTTATCCTAAAAATGACCTAAGTCTCATCAGACTGCTATGGTTCAAAACAACTCCCACTTCACATCGCCATCCATCCATCATTGGCATCAAGAGATTTTCTTCATCCAAACTGGGGCATCTATTTATCCTAAAACAAAAGCGCTATTTTCCCAACAAAAGCACTAGTTTATTAACAATAGTGCTACAACCCTAACAAAAGCGCTCAATCAGCTATCCAACAGCGCTCAAACTACAAATGCGCTAAAACAACTACACAGTAGCGCTAATTAAGAACAATAGCGCTCAATTAAGCACTCCATAGTGCTTATTAATCAATAGCGCCTAAACATGCATGCAATAGCGCTAAAACATTTCAAAAGCACTCAAACAATAGGCCAATAGTGCCATTGTAGCACAGTAGCGCTAGTTAATTGGGCAATAGCGCCAAAACCATAGCTTCAGCGCTATTGCTCCGACTCAACTTGGACTCAACAAAAAGTCTATCAAACATGCATAAAAATTCAAAATTCCAATTTCCGTACCACTGGTCCATAGTGGTCTGGCCGCTGGAACTGTCGGACTCGCTCAAATTTGTGTTTTGTAATTGGTACCGGCATCTTGACTGTTGCTCACTCCTCCAAAATGTCACTATCAGAGCTCTAGTTTCACACTGGTCGCGGTCACAAATGTTCCTGTTTTCACCCCTTTCACCCCATTTAAACCCTTCGTCGTCACCATAACTTCCCCCCGCTCACCACCGTGGTCCCCGTAAACTTCCTGAGCCTCCCATTTCTCCATTTTTCCCCCGATTTCTTCTATTTCTCACCCGTATTACTGACTCCTCTTCTAACACCCTGCCAATTTTCATTCTTTTTCGAGAGATCGCTCGATTTTTCAAAAAAATTCGGCCCATCTCTCAACGGGGCATACCACCCATTAAATTAATATTTTATGGGGCATTTCTTCCCTTCTTTCTTTGAAACAACGCGATAAACTGCACCGTCTCAAAGAGGGGCAAATGTAGTCACACAAATCTGTCCAGCTTAATTAAATAAATATTTGCTATTTATTTGATTAAAAATCCACTAGCCATCAGTTAATTAAATTAATATTTAAATTAATTCATCTCCAAACATTCTCCTATTAATTAAATAAATTATTCAATTTATTTTAATTAATTCATTAAGCCAAATTCACAATCAATTAAATGAATAAAATCTATTTATTTAATTAAATCCCCTTTTCCTCTTTTAAATAAATTAAATAAAAACATTTATTTAAATCATTATCCCCCCCGCACTTGCATTTTCCTACAAATGCAACTTGCACACATTTATTGAAATAAATGAATTTTTATTTTAATAAAATCCTATTTTTCCCTCACCCACCAAATCCAATTGCATTCCTAAATCCCCTTCTAGATTCTTCTAACCCCTTCCTAATTAGCCTAATCCATCCCCTAATTATTGTCACATTCCTAAGCAAAATGAAGTCACTTCTCAAAGACTTCAATAGTCTTTGAAAAGCATTTAATGTTTTGTGTGTTCAACAAATTAACCTCCAAAGTCTTCCAAAACCACTAATGGCTCTTACATGACCATTTATGGCTCTTACATAACCATTTATGGTTATTTCAAACTTGTCTCCCCAAACATTTATTGCTTTGACTATGTTTATCCCTCTTGCCTTTTGCACAAGAGTTTATCCATTGGATAAAAGCTTTATTCTTTGAATAAAGAGTTTGTTCATTCAACTAACCTTGACCTCAACTCCCAAGGTCATATCAAGCATTTAATGCTTATTCCTTCTCCTCTCAACCTATCTCACATTGACATTTGTCATCCTGGGATTGGGTTGAAAGCCCTCACATGGATTTGAAATCATTCAATCCTAACCCTTGTTGAGATTGCTCAATCTCAACCATCCATTGCTTCATTTTTCCTATAAATAGAGCCCATTTCTTCATAATCAAGATCCTGAAAACTTGTATGCATTTAACCTATAGGCATTTTAGGGAGCATTTAGCATAGCAAACTAAAATCTTGTTATTTTGGTTAAAATCAATCATTTTTAAATAGCATCTAGTATTTTAGCTTTTCATTTTACATTTGGAGCAAAATACCCAAATCTCAATCCTCCATAAGCATCCATAGTGCAAAAAGCTGCTGAGAGCTACACTATTTTGGAACTTGGAGAGGAGAGGAACAAGGGAGAAGGAGCTAAGGGCATGCTAAGAGGCATTTGGAAATGCCTTATTATCTTTGTTTCATTTGTTAGATATATTAGCATGATTTTAGTATCTCTTTTGATATGCCTATTTAGATTAGTTTTTTATTGACTAACACTAACGATTTCTTGTGTCTTGTGTTGTTTGTCATTTGCTAACCTTGTCCATTTTGCAGAGCACCAGAGGTTATTGGTGGTACTTAGTGAGTCAATTTGTAAACATAGGTTTCATATCGATTCTATTTCTATTTTATATAATGTGTTATTTGTTGTGTTTGGAGATCTAGAGCAAGTTGTTAACTTAATAAAATCAGATTTAAAATGTCCAATGTGCACAACTACCTATATTTATTGAAGGGTATATTGTTAAAGCTTAGTTTTATGATATTATTATGATGTATTATGACATTGAAATGATTTCAAGAAATCTGCATGTTTCGAATGAAAATTTGGAGTTGGAAATGAAGAATGGAAAAATAAGAAAAAGAGAATAGCTGCTTGGTCGATAAGAAATTAAAAGATTCTTTGCCAACGTGAAATCTGACAGACAAGGACTTATAATCCAATGGTTGGAGATTATTTGAGGAGCATCTCTAGATTCTTTACCTAAGGCATTTTGTATCTTTCTTTGTCTCAATTAATTATATTATTTTATACCAGACTACATTATTTGGTTGGAGATTTAATGCTCCCATTGCTTTAATAAATATAATTAATTAACTAAATTAATTTAGATTAAATTTAAAGCTGGTTCGACAAAACTGAAATGTTATGTTAAAAAATTACATGAAGATAATAGATGCACTTAGCTTCGGCAATAGTGATGAAGAGACTACCCATGTTAAGTTGGTATCTTTTGCCACACACAATAATTGATCTTCTTACCCTAGAAGATGTCTTGATCTCTATATAGATTCTAAAAATTGAGGTTCAAATTCAAGACCTTAAAGTTTTAACCTAGGTGTTGTAGTCTTGATTTGATGTGTGGGAATTAACTTAGTCATGTAGGATTGAACTAATAGGATGTATGTATAGAGATTTGTTTTCCTTTACCTTCTTTATGTTTGAACCTATCAAGAAATGTTTACAAACACCTTTATGGAGATTGTCAAATTGCTATATTCAAGTTCTCCTTGGTCAACCTCTTTGATAAACCAACTTTAAAGTTCTAAGCAAAAAAATATAAACAACACTCACAAGCATGCATAAGGCTTGTATGATTTATATGTGATGAATTCTTTTTAAGCTTCTATTGCTAGAATGATTGCTACTTATTTTACCATGTAGTTTGTTTATAAAATTAAGTGGACATTGTATGTCCTTAAACATGAAAGTGATCAAATTAAGGTGTGAAGAGATTATATGGAAGTTGTTGTGAATATGGGTGCAATAAATGGATAATAAATGAGGAATGCATGTAAATGAGAGGAAATAAGGATAGAGCAGAATTTGGCACAAGATTCTATCATTTGTTGATATATAATTGTATTAAAATTTCCATCAAAATGAGCCCAAAACTAAATAGAAATTGGCAAGGGTGTAAATTTCACCCTTACATCCCCCCCCCACCTTTCAAGTGCATGTGAATCTAACATGAGCATGCATTTCAAAGTATATTATCATTCTAATCCATGCGTGAAAATTACTATTCACACATTTTGAAATGATAGTTTGTCTATGTAAACTAATTTAGACTATTATTAGATTCTTCTTGTGTTCCTCTCTGATAGGGAGATTGCTAGGAGAGTGCTCAAAAAGGGCCAATTTGACTTAAAGGCCAAAAATAGGAAACAAGGAGTGTTGCTTGTGTTTGCTCCTGATGTTTGCAATTACAAGTTTAGTTACACCTGATAGGTCTCTCTACAAGTCTCTACTAACAACCTCCTCTTCTTGGTGATGGCTCACACCCATGCTCTACTTGCTTCGGTTACTCACTCCACCCAACTACTCATACTCAAACCTCTTTTCTTGGCATTCAACATATTGTTTTAGAATGCATTAGGAGTCTTCTACATGGACATGAAGGGGCAGCGAAGTTTTCTTCAAGGTTTGATGCTCACAATTTGGTTTTAGGCTCATGGCCCTCAGCTACTTAATACTCCAACCAAAGGTCAAAAACCTCTAAAGGGGATACACACTATCCAAGGTTTCATTTTCCATTTGTTTCACTGTCTTAGGATGATCACATAAGGTTTAACAAGTTCCCAAGTCCTCCTTGCAATCGGGTTCCAAAAAAGTGTGTGTTATGCAGTCAAGGACTACTAGCCCGTGGAAGCCTAATTGGCCAAATTTTGCTCATGACACCCAACGATGGGAATTTTGACCATGGGAAATAATTTTTTTAGTGTGTATTAGGTCTAAGCTAAGAGATTTATTTGGTTTTGGACTCCTTCAAAGTATTTTAGTGATTGTCCACCATTTTAGGCTTAAACATAGGGTTTCAAGAGGGTTTGGGTGCTTCCACCATGGATTCACTCCATCGAACTTGTTTCATCCTCCCATACTACTTGGAGACCTCTGACATAACAATTTAGAGCTTTCCCTACCCTTTCCATACAAGCATTTTACCAAACACTTGGCCAACAATTGCAAAATCAGTCAATTTGTCACTGTCACAATCAAACTGTCCCTTTACCAGTCAATCTGCTGCTATCTCTTTTGCCTTGCAAGACAAGGAGTATGAACTAGAAAGTATACTTCCATGAGGTCTGTAAAACATTTTTGAACTCTCCTATTACATATCCTTTATAGTTACAAGTCTTGGATCATGCTTTGAAGCACTCCATGAGCATTTTTTTACAAACATAAATTCCAAAAAAACAGTGAACTCACTGTTTTGCTTACAACAAGAGAATGATTAAATGAAAAAAGTTCTTCTAACACATAAAAATGATGTTTAACAACCTTGGTCACATTCTTAGACCTCTGCCTCATTCATTTGTTCACTCCAAATCACTTTTGGGTGCAAATCTCGAGTTTTGTTCATGCTACTAGCCAAATAACCATACTTACCTAGTATTCACTCAAATCCTTCTTCTAATCACCAATTTGGCTTTAAAAAAAGCATATGTACAATATATACATGAGTGCCAACTTGACTGAATCCATATTGTGGGATCCCAAGCATGGATTAGTCAAGTGGAGTCATTTTGGAGCTTCAAACCCTTGACAGGGCAGCAAGCACACAGTTTGAAAATAATTTTGCAAAATCAAACTTTCAGAAGAAACCAATGCCACAATTAACTAAAAAGAATTATATAAGTACTATGTACACTTTCCCAAAGGTACAATATGGATTAAGAAGGTACAGTACGGACCATTGCACTAAAAGATCAAAAAACCAGTCATAAAGCCATTAATTCATGATTTTATTGAGAAACCTCTTGTTAAACAATCACCAACAATATTCAAAGAAAAGAGAGGTGTTTTTATAGTCCAACAAGGTGTTAGCAAGCTCAATATGGACAGGAGGCTTCCATAACCATGTTTTGCAAGAAAAACACAAAAATTTACAATTTTGATAACTTTTTGAGCCAAATGACACATTTGTTTTGCTCAAAAAGGCATTTTTGACAATCTAACCTTGTCAACTTGTCTAATCAACTTAGACATGCCTAAAAAAACCTATCAAACATGTTTCAATGCTTTTGAAAGCATTAGAAGACCTTTTTAGCAATTTTGCACTTTTTTGCCAAAAATTGTCAACTCAAAGCCTGAAATGCAAGATTTGATCTCTTAAGCCCAAAATGAGATCAAAACTACTACACATGAATCGTAACAAACTAAAACAACATAATCAACCTATCACAATACATTACAAACAAAAAACTCAAAAATGGGAGTTTTACTCAACTAGGTGCTCCTACACCACTCTCATTGCTATGAGCATTTAATAAGAATATACAAAATAGAGAAAAGTATGTGATAAGTAGCTTCTATTACATGAGTGATATGCACAAAAATAATAAGTAGTTTAAAATATCAATGAAATAAAAAGAAGAAAGGTTTTAAGGGCTTTTCCAATCACTTTATAGTGATAGAATAGTATTCCAATCAATGCAGTAATGTGATTAGACATATTAAATATGGTAATGCAACTTCATTAAATGTGTAAATATGTGATATGGCATATACAATGTGGTCAACTACTCCACGCAATGTGAAAATATGATATTACGCATTCAATATGGCTATGCGAGTCCCCTTAATGTGGAAAATTTGATTTACTCGATTATATAGTGATGGTACTCCACTTGGTTGCAAGTATGTAATGTGATCAATATCCATCTAGGAACAATGATGATTCCCTATGTAGCACAAATTTCTACTTGAAATATCAACAATAGGAGGATTACTAATAATATATGCCCTCCGCCAATTGGTTGCATCCATAAAATGCAACGAATTAGAGAAAAGGAAAAAAGACGCATAATAACACCTTTAGAGAAATTAAATCAAATATAAGTATGTGAGTGCATACAACATAATATAACATGTTTAATCATTGTCATAAGTAATATTATTTGAATAACATGTGATGAATAACAAATAATAAGCATGCAAACATATATAACATATAATATATAAAATGATAAATTGGTTATAGACATCCCTTGGTGCTCTTGATAAGGGGAAATCATGTGAAGGAAAATATGGTCCTTAAGGTTAAACGAAGATTTTCAAATCATATCAAGTATGTAATTGAATGTAATGATGAGCTTGAAAGAATTAAAAAAGTAGGATATAAAAATGAAAGCGTTTGTGAAGATGGTTAACACCAATATCGCAAGATATGATCAGATGAAGATCAAAAGAGTATAATGAAATGTATAAAATAATGTCATGACAAGGACCTCAAATGTATTACCACAAAGCATAATAGAATCATAGGAATGGCAATAAATTAAACATGGAACCATAAGCAGTAATGCATGATGAGAATGAGACATATAAATTTAATCCCTAATAAAGACAAGCGTAAAATTAGACCATGTCAACCAAAAATATGAATGAATTTTCAGTAGCAGTTACCAAATCATCTATTTCCATTTCACAGGTCACATGTTACACACAAGATACAATTATCAATGTTCATATTTACTATCTTGGTACTTTACTCTCATAGTTATTAGCACTTAAAACTAACATTTCCAGAAAAAACCTATCCCACAACAACAAAGGTATTTTTTCATGTGATTTATGTATGCTTTCTAATATATTACCCAAAATATATCTTGCTATCGGTGTAACCATTGCACCTCATTAAGGTGCAAGTGCTAGTTTAATACCTTCCTCTAACTTTGCAAAACGTTGGTATAATATATTGTTTTAAGGAATATTTTGATTGGTCGATTTTTATTACGGTTTGGATTTGATTTTTGGGTATTTTTATGGCTTCCTATACATTCATGGGAGGTTGGCTTCTAGGAGAATTTGTAGATTGCTTGAGGATTTGGCTTTGTATTTGGATTGTGATTGAGCTTGCTGATTTTGAAGGATTCTTCATCAATTTTTCCTTGCCTTGCTTCGTTTCCAGGTTGGATATGAATACTTTATTCTTAGTTTTGGCTTTAAGGAAAGATTGTTTGCAAGTGTTTCCCAAAAGATTGCTTGGGGAAAATATGGATTTGATTTCAGTTTTTTAATTTGTTTATTGAAGGGAAAATTTCAATGGGAATGCTTAAAGTTGCGATTTGTGATTCTAAATTTGGTTTTGGCTAGAAATGGGTGTTTGGGAGATGTAGCTTTCTGGTTTTATTGTCCCTATGATTATTTTATGATATGGTATTTGAGTTATGGTGGTTGTATTGTTCTTGTAAACCCTATTTTAGGTTCTCTTAGTGTTTAGAGATCCTTTGTTATGATCTGCACTTGTATGGATGTCACCGCGGTGCATTTTTATGCATATATTTATCGATTGTGATCAATTTCTTGGTTTTGTGACTTGATTAGGCTTGTGTAGACCCTATTTTGTATTTGTGGAGGTCTCTTGTGTGTTCTAGGTTAGTTTTAGACCATGATTATGCCTCTACCCAAATCTGGGCATGATTGATTGCTTCATGTTCCCGTGTTCCCAAAAATTGCAACCCAATACAAAAGTGTTAAAACATGCAACAATAGTGCTAACCTGGGAGTCAATAGCACCAAACTAGTAACAATAGCACCAAAATAGTATCAATATATTTCTGGGTTGAGTTTTGACTTTTTGATGACTTTTCTTGTTGATTTTGGACTCTAGAGGCTAGGGTTTGTTGTATTGATGATTATTGGGCACTGTTCCATGCTTTTGTGGTATGTTTGAATCCTATTTGGACTCCAGCAAGTATTTTTGCACTTGTTTGTTGAGGTTTGAAATTTTGCTCCAGCAAGATGTATGCATCCCTTGTTGTTGAGGATGAGCATATGCAGCTCCAGCGAGAGGTTGTGTTGTGCCTCGTTGTTGAGGAATATGTGGTATTATTGGATTCATATTCTTGCCCTATTTATGTGTTTATATCACTCTTCGGGCTCTCTTTACTGCTGCATTATGATGCTTTGAGCTTATGGCATGATTATTGTTATATGGCATTTGTTTGTATGTTTATAGCTATCCTTTATGTTTCAGTTTGTGTCGAATTTGTAATGACTTTTGGATGCTTTCCTTGATCAGTTTCATGTTGTTATTATGATGCGTCTTTTTATGTATTTACCCTATGGTCTTGGCCCATGGTTGGGAGAGTGGGATCTTGCATGTGTTGGACCTAGGTCATCAGCATTAGATCTCTAGGAAGGGGGTATAGACCTATGGAACCACATGAATAGTTTATGTTGTAATTTCAAGTGATAGCAATAATAATAATTGATTAGTGGGTTTGGGTAACTAGGAATTCACCTAATCAAGATTAAGAATATGATGTTTGTATGCTCCAATTGGACAAACCCAGGGAGATGGATTTGGGATCTTAGATTGGGAAGACCGTTGGAGCGGTAACTCGTTATCCCTTGTGTGACTCTAAGGTGGAGACAGGATGCCACATGAGGTTAGCATGTGATGACACTCTACCCCCACATGTGTCCATTATTCATTTTCCTGATTTCTTGATTATGCCTCTGGAGGTTGATTGCTTTGGTTTAGCCATGTGATGTAGTTTGATGTTGTACTCTTATGTTGGCGTCTTGTGATGTCATATTGTATCCTTTGGTTGATTGGTGTCAGCTTAGGTCTTGAGTGTGAGTTGGAACCTTATGTCATCTCCTAGCATGGGGGGTGGTTCCTATTTGGTTCCACATGGTTGGGTGGTTTGATGCCTTCTTCCATTGGGATATTCCTCTTCTTGTATGTTAGTGTGCATGGATTGGATTCTTGGATTCTTCATCATGTCGATATTCTTTGGAGCTGATTCTTGTATTTGGAATAGAATACATTGTATCATGATGATTGTATTTGTAAAAGGAAATATGTACCCTTATGTTATGTACCTTCATGTAATGGTTGATGTAATTGGAAGAGGTTAAGATATAGTAGCTAGAAGAAGTTCTCATTGTACATTCATTGAAGTATTGGACACTCATTATGTAATGTTAGATTATAGTTTTAAGTAAAAGAAAGAAATAGAATTTTGTACATTTGCATTGTGTTGATATTGTATGTAAGAGCTTATGGGAAATTATGTTAAAAGATTAGCATTTGTTGTTGTTGACTTTGCTTAAGTAATGGAAATTGTCTAGGTCTGATGGAATATGTTGCTTAGGAGATTCAGTTTCTTGTCTTAAAGATTTGTAGTGAAGCTTAAAGAGTATTCTAGACTTATTGGAGAGAATGGTTATATAATCTTGATGCATTTATGATGAATAAAAGAATGGATATTAGGAGAATTTGACTTGGTAGTTTCTAAAAGAATTTTAAAGTGTATGTTATGTGATCAAATTTATGTCTATGCGTTAACGATTCGTTATAATCGTATGGGAAGTAATTGTATAGGTTGTGTTATAATTTATGATGTTCTAGATGGATATGTGATGTGATTGAGTTGTGTCAAGTAGTGACGTTGAGATACCCTAGGGAATGGACATGCATTGTATGATTTAATGATGTAGTAATGTTAATGGATTAAATGGTTATTCTACTTGCGTAATATGGTTCTATGTATTGAAATCAGGGATCACTGGGAGGGGGGTGAATCAGTGATCTATCGGTTAGCAAATTTACCAACTTAACTTTAAACCACCAGAAACAAACACTTGAAACTGAAATGCAGAAACATATAACAAACCACAAAATCATAACATTGGATTTTTACGTGGAAAACCAAATGGGAAATACCACGGTGGGATTTGAACCCACAATATTATTCCACTATGGCCAGTAGCAAAACAATATTACGATATGGGAATGCACAAGCATTCAAGCACACTTCCTAGAGCTCACTACTCAATTATAATAACCTGGAAGGCTACAACCCTCAGGGAAGGCTGACTGCCTTACAAATTAGTTACAGTGAATGAACTCTGAAATAGCATCTGTAATGCATGGATGAGTTCCGGCTAAGTGCTAAATATACTGACTGAATCACCTTCTTTGTTCTGCTCTGTTTTGCCATGTTCACAGTCTCATTCATCTACCAGATTAAGAATGCGCACATGAAATTGTGCTACAAAGGATTCTCAATCACCACTCGCTCGCATATAATTGCATCATGCACCAAAAAGATCATCCACACCAAACTTATATACCGACAATCACAAAATAGGTCATTTACCATGTCGACCTGCTAGTGTAACGTGTAGTCTCATGTCAGCTTGACCGGATCACCAAAACAATAATAAAATGATGTGTCTATGTCGGCCCAATCATCCCGAACACGATTCAATGCACCACAATCACTGGAAAGCTTCCAGACCAAAAATGCTTTTTTCTTCCTGAAATACTAGTTAATCAGCTACCGGTTAACACCTGCTTCCGGATAAGAAAAATTACGATCACTGGATCGAATCTCTATGAGGAGTTGCCATCAATGACAACCCTAAACCAATAATCAGCCACCAGAAACCACTGGATGAGTGTCAATTGCCAACACTGTGGTTATGTTCATGTTGATTTATGCATTCATGTAAGTGGTTAAGATGTATTGATGTGCTTTAGTTGTGATGTTGCATTATTAGTAACTAGAATTTGTGAGTAATGATGATTAACAAAAAAAATTATTATCTCCTTTTTGTTAGTAGATTTTGGTTTATTTCTCTAGGGTATTTTGGTGGGCATTACAACAAACAAGTTGGATACACAGAACTAGAACTAGATGTAGGAGTTGATTGAAATTCAATTGCTTCAAGATTGAAAATTGATCTCTTTGTCTATAAATGCCTCAAAACCATCATAGTTCTTGATTTTTTGAGAAGTTAAATCCTCTTAATCTTAGTCACTTTTGTGTAGTGTGGATTTACCATATGACCTATAGATTTTATTTGGTGAAATGCATTGGCTTGATTTTTTATTCAATAAATTCTCTTCTCTTCATTGATTGTCGGCAATTGAATTTTTTTTTAAATGGATTTGGGAAGTTGCCAGATTACAAGTATCATGTTCTCTTAGGTCAACCCCCTTGATTGGGTTGGCTTTACAATCATGGTAAAGTTTGAAGATAATAATCATAGGCAATGTATATAATCTAGATGACTTTGATGTAGATTAAATTTTTTTTACTCCAAATCAAAATATTCTTATAATAATTCTTCTCTAACATGTTGTATTCTTCCCTTGATAATTTATAATATGAATGCACATTGAATTCCATTAAATATAGGGACATAAGTGGACTCGTAAAAGTTAGTGGAAAAAATGAGAGTTCACGTATTTGAAATTTAAAACTTTGAATTGTGAATCAATTCTACATGATGGTTAATCAATCTTAGACACTACAAGATTGACCTCAGATACAAAAGTCCTAAGACACAAAAGTACTAATATCGTAACAAAGATAGATGTAACAAATGATTAATTTATAAGAATAAGAATATATACACATATAAATAAAATACGATTGAATATATGAAATCAAATATATGTATATATTAAAAAGAATTTACATAAAATTATATTATTTGTTGATATACAATGTCAAGCCATTCTATCAAAATTAACTAAAAATATTAGAATAAACTATCTTAGACTAAAACTTGTATATATAAAACCTTCCCCAAATATATTGAGAAACTTATTGGTCAATCTCAAAACTTTTTTTCTACGGTAGCTCAAATTTTGTTAAGCAAAAGCATAAGGAATAAAAAAACTGTAATGATTATCTCTTTTCTTAATAATAATACTTGCTTGGTAAAGAAGAAATCTTAACATCTTTTTCTTTATAAAATTGTAAATGACCCATCCACACGCTACTTCTACCTAATAAGCGATCCTCCCGCCGGCTTTATTTTTTTATTATTTTGTTGAGCGTTTTTGGAGGTTGGCCAATAAGCGATCCTCCCTTTTATTTATATGATTTTAGATATATATAATTGATTAGAGTAATATGATAAGTAAATAGTACATTAAATAAAATTTTAGAGGTGTTTGGTTTTAGTAATGATAATAGTGGGTGTGTTTGATTTGAATTATGTAGATATGTTCAACAATTTTTTTTTGTTATTATTATTATATTTAAAATATCACTTGTATAGCATGATAATATTATGAATGAATGGTTTAATGAAAGATTATTCAACTATTATCTTTAGTATAATCACTTACAATAACACACAATGGAACTCAATTATCAACACATTTGTATGATAATGAACTAGAATAAATATATGCATATACTCAACAATTTGAATTACACCAATAGTTTCTTCCACCATGACTTGCAATCAAAATGGACTTAACTCTTAAATTATAATATAATTAAAGTACTTAACATGAGTGTGGTCTTAATACTCACTACCTTTGGGCTAATATAACTACTGCCTCTACTTTTTCCTACTAAACAATACATGGTCCCTAGATCTCTTATTACCCTCCATTGTCCTTCTCAAATGAAAAGTCTCAAACACATGAGTAGGCTTCAACAATCAACTTTAATTTTCTCCTTTCGCCTCTACTAGTTCCAAAACTAAGAACCAAGATGCACATCATTTATCTCCTCCAAACAACTTTTCTCGTGTATCTATTCATCATCTATATATGCATCTTGTTATTCAACTCCATCACTTCTACCGTGATTTGTACATATTTCTCCATATTGCATTGAGCTTTACTTTCATTTTGTTCTTCAAACTTTACCATTTTCTCTCTTATATTTGTCATCTTTATTATCATAATTTGATATTAAATATCTAACATTAGAATCTATTTTCTCCAAATTTCCTTGCATTTTCTTTTCCATCTCTCCTTAGACTAAAACACCACGCACCAATTTGAACTTACCCCATTAGAACTTACTATTCATACTTCACTCAATGTGCATTGTTCTATTTTGTTTTGAATACCTTTCATATTCTACCTCTCTTCTCTTCCAATGTCATCGATACATGGTGTACTTTCTCCAATCTCATATTTTCAACTAAGTATTCTCAGGCTTTGTGTTGTTTGTTGTCACAACATGCCCCAATTTTTCTTGTGGAAACCCTCTTTTGATTTCCCTTTGTTAGCGTTGGCAGCTTAAGGCAAAATTTTGAGGACCTTCAAAATCCTAATATCTAGGTCTCTAGATGTTTGAATTTTTTTTACAAATGGATAGAGCATCCAAAAGGAACATAATTCACCTTTTGAATTTTGTTAAAATTTGTCAAAGATTGCAAGTTTTTTTTATTGTGGGTGTTTAGCACCTAACTAGCACATCCTACTGGTGTACTTCATATTGTTGACAATATGCGGGAATTGATTATGTGCTGTCATTGATGTCAACACTGCTTCAGTTAGTTGTCAACACTGCTCCGGTTGGTTGTTGACCTACTCCAGTTGGACATGGTTTTAGCAGAGGCTTATCAGAGATTCTACTCCGATATGTTCAGATTGTTGGATGTGGTTTTGGTAGGTTATTTATGATGACTATGTGTATGTCATATTCAGTTGGTTCATGATTTGGTGCTCCGGAAGCTATTGATTATGTTCTAGTTTGTCGGTTGTTGTCCTTGGTCCCAGTTGACGATATATGATGAAATGGTTATTTGGTTTTGATTTGGCTTCTAGAAATGGTTCTTAACGTGCTAAAGGTGTTCTTGATTGCGTCCCAATTGTTTGGTGGCTTCGCATTGGCTAGCATGAAGATTTGGTGATCCTATTTGGGTCCAGTTGGATATTCCATGTTATTAACACTGAGGGTTTTTCCTGGTTGGTGTAACATGTTGCGGTTGATCTCGGTGGGATTTTTGGTGGACATAATTGTTTGGGAATTTGAATTAGGTCCATGCTATGTAATGTAAATCATAATATTGGTCCAGTGGTCGATCTTTGTATCGGGTGATGTAATTTTTGTAATTATGAGTTGAGGGTTGAGAGTTTAGTCGCCCTTGTTCTCAAGGTTGATGATTTGTATATATAGGAGATGTGTTTATGTAATTTCAATGAGGTATTTTGTCTGCATTATCAGGGAGAGGTAAATGTGCGAATAAGGATAAATCATTCATTGAAGTGATGTGGAGAGTTTGGTATTGTTGGGCAGACACAATGCTTAATCAGAACTATAACCAATCATTAGGAGATCCTACTTTCACAGTTCATTTCCTCTGGATTGTAGTCTAATGTTTATGTAAGTCAGTGAGACTTCCTTTTTGTGTTGAGGAGTGTCCTCTAGGTTGTTGGCATGATTGCAAGTGCAATCCCCATTGTAATATTTTCACATACTGCTACAAAAGTATTATCTGACTGTGGGTAGGGTTTCCCACCATGGTTTTTCCCTTCACTGGGTTTTTCATGTCAAAATATTAGTGTCGTGTGTTGTGTACTCTCATGCTTTATCTTTCACTATGGTGTTTTCATTTTGCTCCAATAGAAGGTTTATAACTTGCACTAATAGTTTAACTTGTGGAAAACCGATTCACCCCCCTCTGAGTTTTCCTCTGGTTCATTCTAACAATTGGTATCAGAGCGAGGTCCTCTCTGCAAAAGCTTAACCACTTGAGGAGATCTTATGGCTTCAAGTTCTTCATCTAATTTCTACCAGAAGGAGATTCCTAGATTTGATGGTACAAATTAAAAATTATGGAAGGAGCGAATGAAGATTCATCTGAGATGTCTTGGAGTTGAGATATGGGAAATAACCAAAAAAAGGTTATACACCTCATGATCCTAGTTCTGGAACTCTGGCATCTGTTGATGAACAAATGAATGTTGATAATGATGTTAGAGAAAAAGAAGCATTGTTAAGTGTCTTATCAGATGAGAAATTGTTGAATTTTATAGAGCTGGAAAATGCAAAGTAGATCTGGATGAAGCTTGAAACTCTATATGGAGGCCACCAAGCAGTAAAGATTGCAAAAATTGAAGGTTACCGGGTGAGATATGAAAATTTGAAGATTGAAGAAGATGAAAGGATAAGTTCTTTTATGGATAGAGTGAATGATATTGTCATGGGAATCAAATATTGCGGTGGAAAAGTTAATGAAGATGAGGTTGTTTCAAAAATTCTAAGAGTTTTACCTTCAGCTTACAAAATGAAAGCTATTGCAATAATTGAACTCCAGACAATGTCAAATACCCCTATTACCAGATATACATTACTTGGGAAATTGACTGCTTTTTAACTTGAAGAGCTTGGAGATCAGAATGCTACTAAAATATAAACTGCATTTAAAGCATCTACCTCTGGTAAGCAGAAGATAGATTGGAAAGAGTTATATGCTAAAGAGATGGAAGACATTGAAAGAGAAAACAAAGAACTTGAAGAATTGGAAGCCCTAATTGCCAAAAGAATCCCTAAAGGATTGGTTGGAAGTAAGTATGAAGGAAAAGTTCCATTTAAGTGTTTTTCATGCAATAAGATTGGTCATTTTCCTTCTAGATGTCTTGAAAGAGCTGCATGGAATCATGAAAGATTTTTTAGGAATTATAAACCTAATCCTAAATATCAGATCAAACCTAAATATAGAAGGAATAAGGAAAAATCATGTTACTATGTTGGTGATGATGATTTTGGTATTACTGATGATTCTGATGATGATGAACCTGTAAGTGGATCTGGTAATGGAAGCTCGGGTAGTAGAAAAGATTGGGTCTTTATTGATATCAAGGATGAATCTTCGGAACCTACCAATGATACAATTCATACTGAGGAGAAATCCCTAGCTACTAAAATTGAAGAGAAAGATGAACGGGTTATAGACAATGGTTGCTCTCATCATATGACCGGTGATAAGAGGAAATTCCTAACTCTTCAAGAATGTGATGGTGGACTAGTCAGATTTGGAGACAATAAGGCATGCAAGATCAAAGGAAAAGGAAGAATATCCCTGGATGGTAAGAATAATATTGATACTTTATTATGTTGAAGGTTTGAAGCATAATCTCTTGAATGTAGAACAGATGGCAGATAGAGTATTTCATTTGCAATTCAAAGATGGAAAATGCAATATTATCAATAGATCTGGATTTTAAATTGCATCCTGAACTCAGACCAAAGGTAATATCTTTCATTTGAACTCCGGTGAGAAGACTTGCTTGATTTCTCAGATTGATGAAAGTTGGTTATGGCATAAAATGATGTGTCATGTGAATTTTGATTGCATGGTAAAGATTAGTTCAACCAAGGTTGTCAAAGATTTGCCCAAGATCATCAAGCCTCATAATCTGATATGTAGAGAATTTCAAATGGGTAAGCAAATCATAAATTCTTTCAAAAGCATACATGATAGATCTAATGAAATTCTTGATCTTATTTATACTGATCTATGTGGTCCAGCAAGGACTAAAAGCTTTCAAGGAGATAGATACTTTATGTTACTTATTGATGATTACTCTTGAATGATGTGGGTTGCATTTTTAAAATAAAAAATAGAATCTCTTGAAAAAATTTAAAATATTCAAAGCTATGGTCGAGACAAAAATAGGTTTGGAGATAAGATGCTTAAGATCATATTGAGGGGGTGAATTCAACAATTTTTGTGAGAAAGATGAAGTTAGAAGACAAGTATCTGCACCCAGAACTCCGCAGGATAATGGAGTAGTGGAAAGAAAGAACATAACTATCTTAGATGTTGCAAGGTCAATGATGATGGAAGCCAAAATACGTGATATCTATTGGAGAGAAGTTGTCAATACTACAGTCTACACTTTCAACAGAATACACATAAGAGGTGATATCGGTAAGACTCCTTATGGATTATGGTTAAGTCATATTCCTACTCTCAAGTATTTCATGTTTTTTGGAAGTAAATGTTATATCAAAAGGGATGATGGAATAGGGAAATTTGATCCTAGATGTGATGACGAAATATTCTTGGGTTATTCTACTAAGAGCAAAGCATATAGATGTTTTAACAAAAGATTGCATAGGATAGTGGAAAGCATAAATGTCAGAGTGGATGAGAAAAGTAACAATCAGATCAGATCATATGACTATGGACCAGAAGATGAGATTGTCATATCAGAACCGGTAATGCAAGAATCAGATCGGAGCATTGATCCAGTTGCTCTGGTAACATCAAAAAATTCCACAGTAACTGTTGAAGAGCATAAAGAGTCAGAAAGTCAAGATAATCCAAAGACTCCTAGGTATGTGAAGTTGAATCATTCTGAAGATTAGATCATTGGAGATAAGAGAAAAGGTGTGATGACAAGAAGAAGGTTTGTTGCTGAAGAGGTATGTTTAATTTCTCAAATTGAACCAGAATCAATTATTGAAGCATGTAAAGATGAGAATTGGATGAAAGAAATGGAAGAGGAATTAAATCAGATATAAAAGAATAACACATGGGAATTGGTTCCTAGGCCTAAAGACAAAAATGTTATTGGAACTAAATGGGTATTCTGAAACTAATTAAAAGAAGATGGACAAGTTGTAAGAAATAAAGCTAGGTTGGTTTGCAAAGGATACTCACAACAAGAAGGAACTGAGTATGATGAAACTTATGCTTGTAAAGTTCTGATGCCAATAGTTAATAAGATGAGAGGGGGGGGGGGTGAATCATACAAACTTAACTTGTTCAATATATTCAACTGATTCAACCTTGGTAGCTTATACTTCAGAATATGTAACCAAAACTGTAAAACATTCAAACTTATGAACAGATAACATCACAACACATATAACACCAGATTTAACGTGGAAACCCAAATAGGGAAAAACCATTGTGGGATTTCGGACCCACTAAGAAATATACCCTTCTAGAGTATGCTCGGTTAAAAGCAAATCCTGTTAAAGATTACAAACACATTGCTAGATGTGACCCAGTTAAGGGATTTCCCTCAGACTTGTTAGAGTCTTGCACTTTGTTAGAAGTGACCTTGTCAAAGGATTTCAAACACTCATTTAGAATGTTACCTTGCTAGAGGGTTTACAAATAAGATTGTTAGGTCCACTCAGTTAAGAGATTTCCTGTCACTTACAAAACAAATAATAGTAATAAATTATATCTGCAACTTCACATTTGAAATGCTAAAGCAGATTCTATTTGCTCAAAACAATCTTGTCATAAGACTTGTCTATTCCCTTGTTGGGCTTCTCAATCTGTTCTTCAATCAGATCTTCAAGCTTTTGAGCTTGGTAAACAATCCTGTAGCATCACTGTGCATACATTTGCCCGCATGCATTGTTTATCAACAATTCCTTATTTATAAACAATTTCTAATCGCTTAATCTCCTTGATCACATTTCCCATTATCTATATTAGCCATCAGATCATGAAACTAGACTAGGTTCAATGAATCCTTTGATCTAAAACTGTTTTACCTTGCCTTGGAACTTGCATTCCTTCCTAGGAACTTGTGCTAGGTTATTGTGGTTTAATTTGTGCTGTAGATTTTCCTCTTGATTTTTCATTACTGTAGATCCTTAACAAAAACTTCTTGCGCGACATACCAATCATTTATTCATCTCCAGCTCATCAACATCCTTCATTAAATAATGCTTTTATCCATCCAATGCGATCTATTATAACTCGGTTGTTACTCGGTTAATACTGAACTTCGCTCAGTAGACATTCTGCCTTCTTTAACTGATATCGATAACCTTAGGGTTTACCGACTAGGTGCCTTAGGGTTTACCAACTAGGTTCCTTGCTCGGTGACATAATACAGTATTAATCTTATAATCAACAACATGTGTAGGATATCAAAACAATCAAAACAACATGATCTCATCATTGTCTAACTTGGTAATAGTTACCCATTGAATAGCTTATTTCTCCCCTTTATTATCACATTCTTTCTATGTCACTTACCGACCTCCTAATACTCATCAACACATACTTCCCAAGATATGGCAACATCATACTGAATCAGAAAATCAATTTCTTGACATCAATGACAAAACAATATTATTAAGACAGTAATCACCCTTCTTCAGTTATATCAATAATCTGCAACAACCTTCTCAATATCCTTATTGAAATGCCAACAATCTCCTTTCTATTGTAATGCCAACAATGCTCTGGTTGCAAGGATTGAAGTAGTCAAACTATTTTCTACCTATGTTGCACACAAGAACTACAAGGTATATCAAATGGATATCAAATGTGCATTCCTAAATGGAGATCTTGAAGAAGAAGTCTACATTGAGTAGCCTGATGGATTTTCACTATCAAAGGACAAGGACATGGTTTGCAGATTGAGGAAAGCCTTGTATGGATTGAAACAAACCCCTAGAGCCTAGTATGCTAGATTGGATAAACATCTTTTGAAGCTCAAATTTAGCAAAGGTAATGCTAATAGCAACTTATATTATAAGATTGAGCATGATGACATATCAATCATTGAATTTTTTGTTGATGATATCATTTTTGGAGGAGAAGAAAATATATGCATGACATTTGCTGATAACATGAAGAATGAATTTGAAATGCCTATGATTGGTGAGATGAAAATTTTCTTAGGTCTGCAGATCACTCAGACTAATAAAGGTATTTTCATTTGTCAAACTAAATGCGTGAAAGAGTTTCTAAATAAATTTGGACTTGAAAACTCAAAACTAGTTGGAACCCCTATGATAACCGGTTGCAAACTGTCAAAGAATGATTAATCTCCTAAAGTGAAATCAAGTATATACAAATCAATGATTGGTGGAATACTGTACTTAACTTAAACCAGACTAGATATAATGAATGTTATCTGCATTGCTTCTAGATTCCAGTTTGATCCAAGAGAAAATCATGATATTGTTGTTAAAAGGATATTCTGATATTTGAAAGGAACAACAAATTATGGGTTATGGTATCCAAAGGATGATAATTTTCAGATTATGTGCCTATATAGACTCAGATTGGGTAGGAGATGTTGATGACCAGAAGAGAACTACAGGTGGTGCATTCTTTCTTGGGAAGAAATTAGTCTCATGGCTTAGCAAATAACAATCATGCACTTCATTATCTACTCTGAAGCTGAATATGTAGATGCTGCAACAAATTGTACTCAGATCTTATGGATGAAGCAAATGTTGAAGGATATAAAGGTAACTTATGATGAGCCTATTTTTATTCACTATGATAATACAACTACTATTGATATGTCAAAGAATCTAGTATTTCCTTCCAAATCAAAACACGTATCTATAAGATGTAATTTCTTGAAAGAAAAGGATGAAGCAAAGGAAGTCATATTGGTATATGTGCCCACTCAGGAACATATTGCACATATTCTAATAAAACCATTGCCTAAAGATACTTTTGAATATCTCAGAAATCAATTGGGGGTCACCACCCCTCCGGAAGAGACTTAGAGATGCAAAGATGCATCAATCTGGTGAGCTTATAAGAAATATCTTTTGATTCAGATTGATGAGGTGGTGCTACTACTCAGGGGGAGTAATTAGCTGATTGATCTAGCCCTTTGTCATTGATGTCAAAGGGGGAGAGATGTTCATGTGAAAAACAAAAATCATATTCTAGTATGGCGAAGAGAAAAGTTAGTTCTGTTGGAGTGTTTCTTGGAGATTGTTGGCATTCCTTGGCACTTGGATGTTTTTCACATTCACTTCTGCCATCAATGCCAAAGGGGGAGATTGTTGGCAATATACAAGAATTGATTATGTGTTGTCATTGATGTCAACACTACTCCGGTTGGACATGGTTTTGGCAGAGGTTATCAGAGATTCTGCTCCGGTATATTCAGATTGTTGGATGCAATTTTTGGTAGGTTATTCATGATGATTATGTGTATTTCATATTCAGTTGGTTCATGATTTGGTGCTCAGGAAGCTATTGATTATGTTCTAGTTTTTCGGTTGTTGTTCTTGGTCTCAGTTGATGATATGTGATGAAATGGTTAAGTGGTTTTGATCTGACTTCTAGAAATAGTTCTTAACGTACTAAAAGTGTTCTTGATCATGTCCCAATTTTTTGGTGGCTTCACATTGGCTGGCGTGAATATTTGGTGATCCTATTTGGGTCGGGATGGATATTCTGTGTTATTAACACTGAGGGTTTTTCCTAGTTGGTGTAATGTGTTGCGGTTGATCTCGGCGGGATTTCCGGTGGATATAATTGTTTGGGAATTTGAATTAGGTCCATGCTATTTAATGTAAATCATAATATTGATCTAGTGGTCAATCTTTGTATTGGGTGACGTGATTTTTGTAATTAGGAGTTGAGGGTTGAGGGTTTAGCAGACCTTGTTCTCAAGGTTGATGATTTGTATATATAAGAGATATGTTTATGTAATTTCAGTGAGGTATTTTGTCTGCATTATCAGAGAGAGATAAATGTGCGAATAAGGATAAATCATTCAGCGAAGTGGTGTGGAGAGTTTGGTATCGTTGGGAAGACAATGTGCTTAACTGGAACTGTAACCAAGCATTAGGAGATGCTACTTTCGCAGTTCATTTACTCCGGATTGTAGTCTGATGTTTATGTAAGTCAGTGAAACTTCCCTTTTGTGTTGAGGAGTGTCCTCTAGGCTGTTGGCCTAATTGCAAGTGCAATCTCCATTAAAATATTTTCACATACTGTTGCAAAAGTATTATCTGATTGTGGGTAGGGTTTCTCACCATGGTTTTTTCCTTCACCAAGTTTTCCACGTCAAAATATTGGTGTTGTGTGCTTTCATGATTTATCTTTCACTGTGTTGTTTTCATTTTTCTCCGGTAGAAGGTTTATAATCTACAATAATTGTTTAGCTTGTAGAAAACTGATTCACACCCCCCCCCCCTCTCAGTTTTCCTCTGGTTCATTCTAACACATGTTTCCTACATGTCCTATTCACTTACATTGTGGATGTTTCAATTGTTAATAAACCAATCTATTTCACACTTTATGAATTTTATCTCTCTTGTAACTTATGCACTCGATGAGTTTATATTTCTTATTTAATATTTTTACAAGAGTTTGACTCTTAACCAAACTTCATATTTTAATATAACTTTCTAGTTCACATGGGTATCCCCACATCCCGATAAAGCAATAAATCCAATTTAATTATTCATAAAATTTTGGTTGCTTACTAAAACTATCCTTTACCAATGTAACCAAACCTTTTCAGTTCACATGGGATTATTTGCAACTACATGACAAAGTTAATGTAAGCACTTCATCATACTACAAACCTTTCATTACCATCTAAACTAAACCCTTTAAATGTAAAATTTTGGAATTACCTAGAATTCCTTGCAACCATACTAAAATGATGTTATTGTTTATTCTTGCTAACATTACTTTTTTGATAAACCAAATTCATGCTCACTCACTTATCAATGATTACATCATTCCTTTTTATGACATCACAAGCAAAAGTTCTTATCAAAGATGCAACATTAACTGACAATACTTTTTTTTCACTTTGTGTTACTTACAAGAAGTTGCAAATTAATTCTTCACAATTGCTATAAAATGAACCCCAACATCACCTAAGTCAAAATGAAGCTAAAAGAGTCATTTTGATTCAAATTTTAGGCAAAAAATCAATAAATGATCCAACCTAAAGGAAATGGCTATACAACTCTTAGGATACACCAAACATCCATTGCAATGTATTTTTAATGTACACAAGGTATTGATATCTTGGCGTATCCTAAGGGATGGATATTCATCTCCCAATCTATAGACCAAGTGGAATATTTTATTTCAATTAAAATTTCCTTGTGTTCTTGTTACAATAGGATTCTAGAGAATGAAAAATCAGAGCACAAAAAGCATGATAAAGTGGCATTCCTTAGAAAAGAAAATTAGAGGAAATAGTGATAGAATCTACAATTATAATTCTAAGGGAAAGTTTTCCATGGTCACGATATTGCCCCTCAATACTTGTTAAGGGTTAGAAATTTCTTAAAAATTAGGTACACAAAAGAGAACTGCAGCTATAAGTAAAATTTGAATTGCAATTTTTTTCAATTAAAGACATAATTCTTTCATTTTCAAAAGTATTTTATTTCTTAATTGATTCTAGCTTATTTGAAATGGTTTAAAACATATTTCTTAGCATTCTAGATGTTAAAAAGGTAAAAAAAACTAGATTTAAAAACCTAGAGAAGTTCTAAATTTAATCAAAAAAATAGGTAATTACTTTTTTTTCACAATTAGGTCAAATGAGTAAGCTAGGAAGACACATGAAGTTTGAATTAGAGGAGTTACACTGTCACAATTTTGGCTAAAGTATGGTGTTATTTCTTACACCAATTTGGGTCACATTGATGTGGAAAATTTTCACAAAAGAATTTTGGCAAAGAGTGCAACTCCCTAGGCTCAAGACATATCTAGAAGAAAATTAAACATGACCACCAAATTCTGCATGTCCCTAGATTCACTTGCACTAATTCTTGAAAGCATTCATCATTATGATGAAAATATGAGAATAGTTATAAAATAAGGGAGGGTGTATGCAAATCTAACTTTGGAAGGTATTAGTAGGACATTCAAAATATCGATATTCTCAATGATGCATAATTTCGAGAAGGATAATTTCATAAATTAATACAAATAAAATAAGGGAAAATGTAAGAGATCTAATCATGCAAGTTGGATACTAGATGATAAGAGATAGAAATATATTTCAAAACTATTAAAGACCTTAAATAGAAGTGATTTTAATAATGAAATTAGTGACATAATTACCTTATTGAGAAGAGTAGCTAGATTTCCTACCTCAAGAACCTTTGAACCATGGATATATGGTTTCATTAAGATTGTGAAACACAAAGGAAAAATGACTTATTGGGCCCAAGGTATCAATGATTCCATTCATGAATAGAGTGAATTGGATAAGTACTAATAAATTTTATATGACCTCTTATGTCGTCTACTCTTGGGCCATCACATCAAAACTCTTGTATATTAACAAGAGCTAGTATATTTGGCAATGGGATTAGATAGAATTTAGAGTATAAATAATACCCACGGTTAGAACTAAAGGAAACAATTAGGTGCTATCAAAGGGTAAAATATACCTTTTACATGCGGCTTGTGAGAACTATGGAAAGTGAAAAGCCTAAAAGGATTTTAATTAACACAGAAACTGTAATCTATTTATAAAAAAGTCAGTTCATCTATTTTCCCAAATTTACCATAATATCAAAATGGAAGGCCCATTGGGGAACCTTTCATGTTGTCCAAGTATCTCATAGATGAGGTGATACTACTAAAGTTGTCTTGGTAGATAATTGAACCACATGAGGATTTTGAAACATTACATAAAGGAGGAAGCATAAAATTCCCCACCAATATAGGTTGTTACAAATGCAATGCACTTGCAAATGAAAATGAGTCAAAAAAATTACTGCAATTGCTTGGGTTAAATCCATTTGGGTTAAGCAGATCAAACTATGATCCGTACAACAATATGAATGGATACATCAATAAAAGAATAAGAATGAACCTCATAGAGAAAAATATTTGGCTAATTATCTAGATGACCATGAGGTCAAAACAAGGCATTATCAAAGGTTAACTATTAATCGCATTAGGACCCTTATTACCCAAATGAACCTAGCACAAATCAAGGGTGATGATGAAAATGTAGGACATCCCAATTATTACGAGAACAAGATTTTTTATAAACCAACCAAGATCCAAACTAGTCACAACTAGATGTGTCTTTAGTTGATGAGATCTCAAACTCTATACAAGAGGAAAGAAAGACATGGTTGAAAAAATGTGCCAAGGATTTAAAATTAAAGGGACTATTCATGACATATCTTAAGGATAATAACAAGAAAAGGAAAATAAAATATAGGGATGATGTTTACTTTGATGACTTATTGGTAAAGAAACTAAGAGTAGAAGAGATCAAGGAAATGTTGAGCACTACCAAAAGCTAAGATGGGGCGGGGGGGGTGAGCCAACATTCACAAAATATTACCAAATTAAAGTGACTCTCTATTCATCATTCATCCATATTAATAAGCTGAAAGTAAATAGCGGTAACAGAAAAAACATCCACACAATGACACCATATTTTTACGTGGAAAACCCAAACTGGGAAAAATCATGATGAGAATTAAACACACAATATATAGTAACAGTTTTACAATAAACAATGCTTCCTGTGAAAAAGAGATCACTATTGCGGACTTGCAGATTGAGACACACAACCTCAGACAAGATACAAAAGAGAGAATTGCTCAGCTAAAGATCACTTCTCCAGGGAAAGATACAAAATTTCTCTCATAAGGCAATAGGAATAAGAGATTGAATTGTATATAAAAAGCATCGGTTAGAATGTAGATAATAGTTCTCTAAATATACTCATTTGTCTTCTATGTACACCTCTGAACCACTTCTCTTACTCACTTCTCATCTACAACTCATTTATTTTGCTCTATCTATCCACATCATGCTCATATCACTTCTTCTTTTCATCATATCATCCATATCTAACATACCCAATATATATCAATCGGATCCAAAAACAACCACCACTAGGTCGCCCAAAGGAGTATGTAACGTGTACATAACATCGACCAAAATTCTATATTATCGGGAAGGTAAAAATGATATGTATCGAGTTGGCACTCCTTCCAATCAATATCAAAAACATTTTACATCCAACCGCTTGAACCAAAAAGCATAAACTAGTACAAAAACTTGTTCTACATGACACACTGTTTATTTTGGACCAAAAATAAATAGTGGTTCATCCAAGAGAACCATGACATCTGTCTCATCAAAATAGCAACTTATAATCTCCTGAGACATGTCCGGTAAAAATACTTATTCCGGTCCACAATAAATTTCTCCAAAGAAATGGATAGAAGTACTTTCAGACCAAGTGAAGAACACCAATCCTTCAGAAACATACTGAAACATCATTTCATATCTTCTCATCAACACAATGTGAACCTATAGATAATTTTGCATCATAATGTCAAGAGAACAAACATCCAAACCACCACCAACATGTCAACTAAGCCTATCCAAAATATAGATCATCAATAGCATCCAGGGCAATATGAGATTGACAAAGGTTTGACATCAATGACAACAATGACATCCATATGTGTAATAGCCAATAAAAGCAAAATATTTGGGAGAGATAGAGAAATAAATTCCCCTAGTTGAAGGAGCGATTATTATTGAAGTATAAGAAGATCCAAACCAACAAATGTCAGGTATCCCCATTAATTTGATTGGGTCAAATAGGGGCATCTCAGCTAGTACATCATCATTATATCAGATCAAAATGATTGCTCGGGCATCACCACCATTGATAGAAAGACCACCCTCTACAATATCAAAGTAAGACCCAAAAGATAAGACTAAAGGTGTGGTGGAGATGCCTGCTCCTTTATATGTAAAAGAGTCATTCATCTAATCATCTTCAAGACCATCCATTTTACAACCTTCATTGTAAAAATAGGGAGCTGAAATATGTAAAGAAATATTAAGTAAATCTCTTGTGATAGTGAAAGAACAGAATGTTCCAAACTTGGAGAAAAATTCCCAAATTATAAAGGTCAACAAGGAAATACAAGAGGTTTAGTAAGAGAAATAGTGAGTAGAGGCATCTAATTTCTCACTTCTTGAGATTATCAACTTGATGAATGTTGAAGGAGAAATGGAGATAGGATCAAATTAATTTTTGATTCTCAAACTATTCATTTGGGATTATTTTGAAAGGTAAATATAATTAGATCCCATTTTTTATTAAAATATCACAAATAAACAAAGAGATGGCACCCACAATTCACATTTACCAAGTGGAAAGAGTGCTTGATAATCCCAATCTTTTGGAGATCCCATCTCAAGAGGTAAATAAGATGGTTGATGACAAAGAAAGGTATGAAACACAACAACAATAATCCTAGGCTTAGTGAGATAGCCATATAGTTGGTGCAACAAAAACTCAAGGTAATGAAAATTATATGTGTATGCATATATGTATATGTATATCATATATGCATATTCATATAAATACGCATATACACATAGATGCATACACATGCATATACATATATATAGATGATATTTTATTATTTTGAGCTATATATGTGTGTTATGGATGTTTTTATGCTTCAGTGCATGTTATTATGTTGTTTAAACTATTTAAATAAATGTAATTATGCTATAATCAAACAAACCTGGTTTAAGTTATTTAATTAAATACAATAATGGTCTAATCATATAATTTTAACTTGAACATGGTAAAAAAACAAGTAGTTTTCATAACTAAATGAAAAATATAAATATAATTCTCACACACACACAAACACATGTGTGTACATATGTATATGTATATGTACATGTATATATGAATATATATACATATACATATATACTTATATCTATGTGTATGTGTATGTGTGACCATGTGCATGTGCGTGCGTGTGTGTACACATACATATATATGTATATGTATATATATACATGTATGTATGTATGTATGTATACATATATGTACATATATCTATATATATACACATATATATATATACACATACATATATATATACATACATATATATATGTATGTATGTATCTATGTATGTATGTATGTATATATATGTACATACATACACAGATACATACATATATATACATACATACATACATAGATACATATATATACATATACATATATCTACATATATATATATGTATATATATATGTATATGATGCTCTGCAAAAAGGATTAGAAAATCTGTTTGATGGCAACACACACAAGAGCACAAGAAACAAACGTTAGTGTTAGCAACAAAATATTATCCTAAACAGGCATATCAAGAGAGATATTAAGCATGAAATAGAAAGCATATAAACATAAAATGAAATAGCTAATCAAGATGCTCATAGTTGCTCCTCCCTTGTTCCTCTCCTCTCCAAGTCCCAAATGAGTGTAGCTCTCAGCAGCTTTTTGCACTATGGATGCTTATGGAGGATTGAGATTTAATACTAAGCTTCAAATATGAAATGAAAAGCTAAATACTATGCTAGAGTAGATAGTGATGCTATGAAAAAGCTCTATGCTAATGCCAGTATAACAACAATACTCTAAAATGCTTCTCCTTTGCTTGAGGAGAAGGGTTCTATTTATAGAAGAAATAGGGAAATGAAGGGTTAAGATTGAGCAATCTTAACAAGGGTTAGGATTGAAAGTTGGGGATCCATGTGCACAATTGGCACCAATAAAATGGTGACAAGTTTCAACATAGGATTGGGTTGAGAGAAGAGGTTGGAGGCATTAAAGGCCTGAGAAGACCTCATGGTTATCTAGAAGGTAAGGGTCAAGTCTAAATTAAGATTACCCATTGGATTAAGAGTTAATCCAAGGATAAACCTTTGTGCAAATGTTTAAGAGATAATCATGGTCAAAGCATTAATGCCCTGATGAGACCTTTGGGTTGGGTAGAGGTTGAGTCAAAACAAATGTTTTAACCATGTGGGAGGGTTGAATTAACCATTAATGGTTATTGGAGACTTTGGGGATTAAGTGGTTGAAGGTTGGAAGCTTTCAAAGGTTATCAAAGACTTTGAGCCATTTAGTGGTTGAAGGTTGGAAGCTTTCAAAGGTTATCCAAGACTTTGAGGGTTAATTTGTTGAACACACAAAGCATTAATTGCTTTTCAAAGACTTTGGAGTCTTTGAGAAGTGACTCCAATTTGCTTAGGAATGTGACAATATTTAAGGGATGGATTTAGGCTAATTAGGAAGGGTTTAGAAGAATCTAGAAGGGGTTTAGGCATACAAGTGGATTTTGTAGGAAAATGCAAGTGGGAGAAATTTTGGTATTTTCAATTAAAATAAAATCATTTATTTCAATTAAATGGTGTAAGTTGAAGTTGGATAAATATTCAAATAAATATTAATTTATTTAAATGAGAAAAATGAAGATAAAGCATTTAAAATGCTTGAAGACTTTGAGGGAAACCATTAAAGGCTTGAAGACTTTAAGGAAAACCATTAAAGTCTTAAGAAGACTATAGAAGGAAGCCATCAAGTTTGAAGACTTTAAAGCCATCAAGTTTGACTACTTTAAGGGAAACCATTAAAGGTTTCAAGTGGGTGAGGATAAATAGGATTTTAAATAAATAATTTATTTAAAATAGTTGTGCAACTTGCTTTTGTAGGAAAATACAAGTGGGTGGAGGATAAAGGTGATTTAAATAAACTATTTATTTAAAATAATTGTGCAACTTGCATTTGTAGGAAAATGCAAGTGGGTGGAGGATAAAGGTGATTTAAATAAATGTTAATTTATTTAAATGTGAGAGGTGGGATTTTTGGGGGATTTAAATAAATATTAATTTATTTAAATGTGAGAGAATATTTAATTAAATAAATATGATTTATTTATTTAATTAATGGTCTGAATTTGGTTAAGTGAATTAAATCAAATAAATTGAATAATTTATTTAATTAATAGGAGAAGAGGGTTAAGATGAATTAATTAAATATTAATTTAATTAATTATTAATTGATGGTTAAATAATCAAATAAATACTAAGTATTCATTTAATTAAGTGGACAGATTTATGTGACTACATTTGCCCCTCTTTGAGACGGTGCGGTTTATCGCGTCGTTTCAAAGAAAGAAAAATAGGTGTGAAGAAATGCCCCATAAAATGTAAATTTAATGGGTGGTATGCCCCCTCGAGGGATGGGCCGATTTTTTTTTGAAAAATCGGGCGATCTCTCGAAAAAGAATGAAAAGCGAAGGGGAGGTAGAATAGAAGAAATTAGAACTAATGATGAAAGAATGGGAGAAAATGGAGTGAATATGAAGAAACAACAAGCCAGCGAGTACCCTGAGGTCATGCAAGAGATACATAGCAGATGTAGTGTGGGGTTTTGATTGATGCTATACAATTGATCAAAATTGGTTGGACAATCTGGTGCAATCGGTTGAATTGCCCCGGTCAAGTCAAAGCGTGACAGTTGATGTCAGTTGGTCGCTTGGACATGATAAAGTCTGAGTAAGTGAATCAAAGTGACCTGATGGTGACTTAGACAATTGATGTAATTGCCCGATGAAGTCAAGGTATATGAAGCAAAATACTCGTTGAGACGTAGACAATTGATGTAATTGTCCGTTGGATTGTGTTTGATTGGTTTGATCAATTGATAATGTGTGTGTGATGGATGGTTGTGGGGAATCATGGTAGCCCCGTTGAGACTAGGTCATTATGATAAATGTCTGATGTAGTCTAGGATTACCATAATCGATTACCTGTTGAGACCCGAAGATACTTGATCAGAGTATCTGTTGATAGTCTAGGTGTGTGGGAGTCGATGTATCTGTGTAGATAGAGTAACTGGCTTAATTTTGTGGATGAGTGAGGATGGGAAGCGATGAAGGGATTAGGATGATGTTGATGATCAAGATAGGGAGGGTGAGGGGGGATTTGATGTTAGATAGAAGAAATGGAGGACCTATTACATTCCTATGGAAGAAGAGGAAAATAGAGTATCCATTGTCATTACTATGTATGAATGATATGCAGCTATTTATGAATGTATGGATGGATGGAATGCAACGAAATGCAATATATACAGATGAGATGAAATGACGATCCATAGTGCTTTATTTTTCATCATTGAGCTTTAAAATGTTGTAAGAAAATACAAGCAACTTGACATAAAGATTCAAGATGACCAGAGTATTTCTTACATGGATTTTGATATAGCAAGTTAATACAAGCAACTTGATATAATGGATCAAGTTGACCTGAGTATTGCTTGCGGAACAGATAAGGATTATCTCCTTTCATGCATGACTTGGAACGTCCTCCTTGATCTTAGGCTGATCATATCCTGAGACAAGTGCATACCATACTAAGAGATAAAACCTTTATCCAATTTGGATGAGGTAGGAGGAACCAAAGAAAGAGAATTGTACCTACAAACAAACAATATATACATAAAGAATAAAGAATATGGATCCTTGGTAATGGTTCATGCTCATATGGTCGAGGTATACGCTGTAGTCAGCAAGCCGTAGTGATCTATGACTGCATTTTGCATAAGATCACGTAGCTTGGTGAACTTCCCACGTAGACACCATTAGTACATGTCCCAGAACTTCATCAGAAATAATCCGCAAACGATACAAAACAATGCTGAAAGATCCCGATACAGATAAACAAATGAATTACTCACAAATCAACCAAGTATTTGACAGCTTAACATAATTTTCTTGTCAAAGAAAACGTCACTTTTGTCTTTGTTTTGGTAAGGAAGGATGCATCCTTGTTTAAGACAGTTTGGATTGTAGATGTTGATTGTGTTGGTCGAGTGATAAGTGGTCATTTGTGTGAGTATTTTGTATCTGATCGGATGAATATGTACAAGGTGTTGTCATGTTTTTTGGGTGATTTTCGATGGTTTTTCGATGTTTTTGGATTTTGTGTAATAGTTTTTGAATGTTTGTGGATTTTGTGAGTCGTTTTTGAATGTTTTTGGATTTTGTGAGTCATTTTTGAATGTTTTTGGTGTTTTGAGAGTCATTTTTTTGAATGTTTTTGGATTTTGCGAGACATTTTTGAATGTTTTTGATATTCTTCTGATGATTGTCTGAAGGAAGAGCGTAGTAACACATAAGACAATGTAGAATCCACTTCCATCAATAGGTCAATAGGTTAAGGGTATTGCCCCCAGTTTTAAACCTGACTATGAAAAAGGTGGGATGCATGGAGTACTCTCTTAATTGCAGATCAAATAACAAGCCATGGTTGGGATGGATGGATGTATGTATGAAGTAGATGTGATCGCCACAAGTCTGAAAGATAATGGAGCCATAGCCTTTACGAGTGGCGCCTGTTTGCCAGGTTTTCACCATCGTTCTTACCCAAGGTGCCACCGGAGTGGTTGTTCACCGTTTGGATGCATGATTTTTCTTTACTTTTTTGAATGTTTTTATATTTTCTTCAGGACATTTTTCTGAATGTTTTTTGGTATTTTCTGATAGGCAGGGGAGCCTGATGCTCTGTACAGCTTATGTGTAAAACCGTTTGAGGTGCATGCTATTGATTGGATCTGCGAGCGGTTCTCCGTCTGATGTAGCCAACTGATATGCCCCGGACCCGAATACAGCAGTGACAACATATGGGCCTAGCCAATTTGATTCAAACTTGCCTTGATGTTCTCTGTTTGGTTGGTTGCGAGGATTCTCTCGAAGAACAAGATCACCTACCTCAAATGTACGAGGTCTAACTCGGTGATTGTAGCTTCTACTCATGCACTGCTGATAGGCTTTGAGGTGATTGTATGCAGCTTGTCGCTTCTCATCTAGTAACTCTAAGTCCTGAAGACGAGATACTCTGTATGCTTCATCATCGATGAGATTGTGCAATGAAACTCGTAAGGATGGTATCTCGACCTCAATAGGTAAGATAGCTTCAGCACCATAGACCAATGAATAAGGAGTTGCACCTGTAGGGGTCCGAATGCTAGTTCGATATGCCCATAGCGCTGGATTCAATTGAACATGCCAATCACGGCCGACATCATTGACTGTCTTCTTTAGGATCCTCAATATGTTTTTATTGGATGCTTCGGCTTGACCATTGCCTTGTGGGTAATAGGGAGTGGAAAAGCGGTGTTGGATATGAAATTTCTCACAAAGCTCACGGACATCCTGATTTTTGAAAGGAAGACCGTTATCTGTGACAATGGACATGGGCACACCATACCGGCAGATGATGTAATTGAGGATGAATGAGGCGATCTGCTTGCCGGTGACTTGGGTAAGTGGAACAGCTTCGATCCACTTGGTGAAATATTCGGTGGCGGTAATAATGAATTTATGGCCGTTGGATGAAGATGGATGAATCTTACCCACAAGGTCAAGACCCCATTGACAAAAAGGCCATGGTGTTGTGATTGGTTGCAGTTCCTGGGCCGGTGCATGTATCAGGTCGCCATGAACTTGACATTTTTTGCACTTCCTAACAAAGTAGTAGGAATCCTTTTCCATAGATGGCCAATAGTATCCAGCTCGCATGATCTTCTTGGCTAGTGATGGACCACTTGAGTGAGTCCCGCAAATTCCTTCATGTACCTCTTCCAAAGCCTTTGTTATCTCACCTTGTTCTAGACATCGAAGGAGAGTACCATCAAGACCGCGTCGGTATAGGGTTTCGGCAATAATGGTATATCGAGCAGTTTGGCGAATGAAGGTTTTTCGTTGGTTATTCGATTGGTTGGGAGGAAGGGTATGATCGCAAAGATAGGTGTAGAACTCACCGTACCATGGGGATTCAGAACCAACAAGGCGACATATCGTTTCAGATTCAGGGATATCATAAGCGGGGATCCAAAGCTGTTCTACCAAGAAATCGTAGCGTGTTGAATTTTGTGGAAGATCTAGGAGAGATGCGATGGTAGCCATAGCGTCAGCAGCTCGATTCTGATCTCTTGGTATTTGCTCAAAAGTGATAGTAGTAAATGACGTCTTTAGAGTGTCCACCATTTGCTTATATGGCATGAGTTTATCATCCTTGGTTTGATATTCATCTGTTGCTTGTCGAATGACTAGTTGGGAGTCGCCATATACTTGTAGTTCTTGTAATTTCCACTGTACGGCTAACCTGAGTCCTGTGATCAAGGCCTCATATTCTGCTATGTTGTTTGTGCATGGAAATGTGAGCCTGTAAGACTTCGGGATGCTATCACCTTGAGGTGTGATAAATAGAATGCCTGCCCCCGAGCCATGCCTAGTGTATGACCCATCAAAGTATAATTTCCATGACTGTGCTTCTGTAATCATGAATATCTCTTCATCTGGAAAATTGGAAATGAGAGGATGATCGCCTATGAGAGGTGCATCAGCCAACTGATCTGCAATAACTTGACCTTTGATAGCTTTACGGTCCACATACTCAATGTCAAATTCACTTAGAATCATTACCCATTTGGCCAAGCGACCTGTCAATGCTGCTTTGCTGAGTAAATACTTGAGTGGATCAATCTTTGCAATGAGTTGTACCTTGTGTGTTAATAGATAGTGCCGCAATTTAGTGGCTGCCAAGATTACTGCTAGGCAAGCTCGCTCAATAGGTGTGTAATTGAGTTCATAGCCCACAAGTGTGCGAGAGATGTAGTAAATAGCACACTCTTTTCCTTCTGCATTATGTTGTGCCAGTAGTACACCCAATGCTGTACTTGTTGCTGAGATATAGAGCAATAATGGTCTACTTGGATCTGGTGGCATCAGCAATGGTGGATTCATGAGATAGTCTTTAAGCGCCTGAAATGCTTGCTGGCATCGGGCATCCCACTGAAAGCGGATGTTCTTGTGTAGCAGGTGTGTGAAGGGGTGACACTTATCAGCCAATTGTGCAATGAATCTGCGGATGGATTGAAGCTGTCCTTGTAGTGTCCTTAGCTGACTGATATTCTTTGGAGGTGGCATGTCCATGATTGCCTTAACCTTTGCTGGATCGACCTCAATGCCTTTGCTTGAGACAATGTATCCTAGAAGCTTCCCGGAGGTCACTCCGAAGACACATTTCTTTGGGTTGAGTCGAACATGGTATTGTTCCAGTCTATCAAAGATTTTATCTAAGATGTGAAGATGTCCTTCTCTAGTAAGTGATTTTGCTAGTAAGTCATCCACATAGTCTTCCATCATAGTATGCATCATGTCATGGAAGATGGTGGTCATTGCTCTTTGATAGGTCGCTCCTGCATTCTTTAGACCAAAAGGCATTACATTCCAGCAGTATGTGCCCCATGGACATGTGAAGGCTGTCTTATGTTGGTCCTCTGGTGCGATCTTTATTTGATTGTATCCCGAAAAGCCATCCATGAGTGAAAGCATGGCATGTCCTGCTGTCAAATCTACTATGATGTCGATATTTGGTAGAGGGAAGTCATCCTTAGGACATGCCTTATTCAGATCTCTGAAGTCTGTACAAATGCGGATGCCCCCTTTTGGTTTGCCAACTGGTACAATGTTGGAGATCCATTCTGCATAATCAATTGGTCTAATGAAACCAACATCCAGGAGTTTCTTGAGTTCTGTTTTGACTAGCACGGCAATCTGAGGATGCATCTTACGAAGCTTCTGCTTGACAGGTTTGGCTCCTTTTGCTACTGTGAGATGATGCATGACTAAATCAGGATCAAGCCCAGGCATGTCTGCATATGACCATGCAAAGTTGATCTGACGCTGTTGGAAGAACTCTATAAATTGAGGCTGTTCCTCTGGAGTGAGAAGAGATGCCAGATGTATGATATGAGGGTTTTCAGGAGTCCCCACATTGTATTCTTTAGTCTCCTCAATGAGAATCGTCGATCGTTCCTGTTGTGTACTAGCAGGGAGAATGTCAAACCCTTCATCCTCAAGTGCCTCAGAGAGGTTTTCACCGTTGGATACGCTCTTTCTTTTTACTTTTGTTGGATCAAACAGTGCCACAGTGTGGTTTTCACTGGAAGATCCATGTTTTAATGTTATATTTTTGCAGCTGAAGGGTTTGGCATCCGCCCCGAAGTATGCTGCGCTATTAAGTTCAATGGCGAATCCAGCTTTGTGATCCCCGCTTGGTAGATTATCCCTTAATTCCAAAAAGTCAATGATAGCCTCATTGTTTTGGAAGAGGTCAAGACATGGGGGATTTGGTTGGTTCCATTCGATGAGTTCAGGGTGGATAATGGGCATTACTTCATCGATTAAGTTAAGTGCGGGAGATGTATCAGTGAGGGTTAAGACAGTGTGGTGAAGGTCGTTGATGGTACTCTCCCTGTCAGAATCAGGCGTAGGATGAGACGTAGGGTCTGTGGAAGATGTTTCCAGCTCAGGTACCCAAGTGGTCTTTATCTGTGCTTCTCCGTAAACAGGGATGTCTTTGCGTGGCGGAGGTGGTGATGTGTCTTCCTCATCTGAAGTGTTAAGCTGTACAGAATCAAATTCCCACTCATGTGAGTCGGTCTCTGAATCACTTTCCAGCATCCGATTGCTATACCATACTGGGATGTCTTTGGAGTTGAACACGGTAGGTGTGATTGGTTTATGTATCTTTGAGGTGATCGGTGCTGCAGGAACTGTGATGGGGTTTAAAGGTTTTGTCACTGGAAGTATCGGTAATGGTGACTCAGTGGCTTTTGCTGGAATTACTGGCGCCATAGATGTTGCAGCGGGTTCTGATACAGTTGCTGCTGCTATTGGTGTTATTGATGGGATTACTGGTTCGTTTGGTGGGATGATTGGCATTGTAGATGGTTGTGGTGGGTTCGTGAGCCTCGATGGGGCAGTGGCAATATTGCTTGATGGTGCTTTGATTATGAAAGGTGTCCTCTTTACAGTAGGTGGGCAAAATGGTTTGCTAGGTTTTCCTTTAAATCTGAGTTTAGGAAGGATCTCTTTTTCAAAGCCTAGGCCTGTATTACCTTTGGGCTTGAACTCTGGCAGCAGTGGTTCATGTCGTCCTTGTTTGCAGTATCCCAAAGCACTCTGACCATCATACCCCATTCTTTGCATAATGAGGAGGCCTTTACCATACTGTTCCGTAGGAAGTGTAACTTGCAGTTTATCAGTGGTGATGGGATCCTTATAGATCCAGTCCGCTAGGTCCTCATCTTGTGTTTCTTCCTCTTGACTCTTTCCAAGGATGAAAGGCATTAAGGCACATGCTGGCGTGATTAGTGGTTGCTGGAGCAACTGCTGTGGTTTACCATGTGTTCTAGGAGAAGTGGGCATTTGTCCCACACAAAAGAGCTGACTCAAGTTGTATTCTCCAGGACCTTCCTCTGTGACTTTCATTTTAAGCTTTTCTTGCTTGGGCATAGGGGTGTTCGAACTGGCAAGAGAGGCAGGATTTACATATGATGTGGAGGAAATGGCTTCCCTATTATTAGGAACAGTAATCTCTGGTTGATGGCTGATATTATGGCAAAATGCAAAGGGATTTGCATCGCCCAGGATTGTGATCTCTACACCGTTATGTGGGAACTTGATACATTGATGGTAGGTAGATGGAACGGCTTGCATGGCATGTATCCAAGGTCTCCCTAATAATAGATTATATGGCAGAGGAAGGTCCAGAACCTGACAGATGATGTGCTTTACCACAGGGCCTACTCGGATTGGTAGTACCACAGCTCCTTTGGATGAACGCTCTGCATCATCATAGGCCTTGATGGTGATCTTCTTGCGAGGATCCACTGATTCTACTGCATAGCCCAATGCTGTGACCAACTGTAGTGTGCAAATGTTTAGGCCTGCTCCATTATCAATCAAGACTCGCTTGATCCTGTGTTGGTTGACAAAGCCTTCAATGTGGAGTGAGGCGTTATGAGGTTGCTGGAAGGAAGAGTTATCACTTTCGGAAAAAGTGAGACAAGGTGATGACTTTAGACTTCCAACCATGGCTTGAAATTGGTCCATGTTCAGGTTTGCAGGGACTGACGCCTCTTGGAGTGCTTGATCCAAGATTGTTTTATGAGAGGGTGACAGACGCAAAAGCTCCAAGATGGATATAAGCGCAGGGGTTTTGTCTAATTGTTCCACAAGATTGTACTGCTTTGGGATGGAGGTGGTGCCTTGTGGAGCTGCCTTGATGGTAACTTTGCCACGACGCGTAACAACATTGCAATTTGAGGTGGGATTTTTGAAGGTGATAGTTGCAATTTGTTCACTGGCATCATACAGGTGATTGACAGTGTAGTTATACGCAGCTTGCATATAATCAGTGGTATCAGGACCTCGTCTGGAAGTGGAAGGACCCCTTTGATCTTGTGATGGAAGTGGATTCTTGAACATCTGATGATCATTATTGGTTGTTTTTGGGTCATGCCCTTCAATTTCAATTTCTCCTCGGTCAATAAGATCCTGAATGAGATCTTTCAATCGGTGACAATTACTTGTTTTGTGTCCTCTTCCTTGATGGAATTCACAATGTTCAGTATCTCTCCACCATGCCGGTTTGACCTGAGGCTCATAATTTGATAACTTAGGTAGAGTGATCAAATTCTGAGAAATGAGTTGTCGCATCACTGTTTCAATGGGTTCCCCCAAGGGAGTGTATGTGCGTTTTTGTTTTTGTGGACGAGGTCTTGGTTCATCCTGAGATGTGATGCGACCTTGATTAGGAAGAACATTTGTGTTATTTTGAGGTGGAGGATTTTGTCCTGCAAACCGAACCACAGGTTGTGCATTTTGGACAGTCCGAGCATCCACAACTCCATCGTTAACGATATTCTTATTCTTGTTCCAGAAGTTCGGTTTATCGCTATTGAAGCGCGGGCGAGGAGCATCTTTTGGTTCATTAAAGATTTTGATGAGTCCTTTTTTGATGAGTGCCCTTTCACATTTTATACCCTTGGTGATCATATCGTTAAAAGAGTCTGTGTCTTTGACATCCAGGTGAAATTCCATTTCTTCGTTTAAGTTGGAAATGAAAATTTCCACTAGTTCTCGTTCAGGTAACTGAAGAGAACGTCTGCTAGACATTTGGCGCCATCGTTGCAGGAATACTGCGAATAATTCACCTGGTTTTTGTTTGGTGTTGCATAGATCAGCCATGGTGATGTCGCGTTCAATATTATAAGAGTAATGAGATAGGAACTTCTGGATGAGTTCCTCAAATGTTCTAATGCCACCTGGAAGTCGGGAAAACCATGATGTGGTTGTTCCTCCCAAGCTTTGGGGAAAAAGGCGCATTAGGTATGTGTCCTCATAAGCCACTTCAAGACAAGCGGAATGAAATTCTCGGACATGATCACGGGGATCCCCCTTTCCTCTATATTTTTCAAATTTGGGTGTTTCAAACCCGCGTGGAAAGGGTGGCATATAAAGATTCCTATCAAAAGGATAGGGACAGATGTCATTGAGTGAAAATTGATTGGTCTTAACACCACTATGAAGTTGTTGGGCGAGATTCTCGACTTGTTGCCGCAACATCTCCATTTCATTTGGAGGAGGAGGTGGTGGGTTACCTCGAGGGATGTTATATCTGATGGGATCTCTACGTCTTTCCTCCTCATGGCGACTTTGTCTTTCTGATGCTTGTCTTAATTGGGCAAGATCAAAGTCTGAGGGGAGTTTGGCTCCTTCTTGAGCAAGTCTTAAGAAGTGAGCATCCGCATTGCTCCTGAGAATTTCATCAAATAATCTGTTAAAGTGAGGGTTATGCTGAACCCTTTCGATTGTTGAAGGAGTGGGACTACTTGGGTTTTCATCATTTACATTTCCTCCAAGTGCTTCTTGAAATTCATTGAGGTTGTCCTCTTCTTCCTCAATTTCTATTTCTCGTTGCCTTGATCGCGATCGGGTTTGAGCCATTTTGTTTGCAAGTTTGTGTTGAAGTTGATTGAAGATGATGATGAGTTGTTCGATGAAAGATGGATGATTAGTGGATTGTAGATCTCTAGCACTCTAAAGGTAAATGTAACCAGAATTCTTTCTTTGAATTGCTTGTTTGTTTTGATGAGTTTGGATGTGATAAGGTGTAGAGAAATCTGAGATGTGTTACAGATTTTGACTACCTAGCAATGAGAGGATTCACTCATGAACTAGTTTTAACCTGCGTAGATGTGTCTCTTAGGATGAGCTTATCCTAGATGTAGAAACAATCTAAAAGTGATGTGATGTGTTTGATTTCAAGCAATATCTAAAAAAGGAATCTTGGGACAAGAACCTCTTAATGTTTTGAGAGTTTTGGGATGAATTGATGATGGAAAAATGATGTATGAATGAGATGATGGATGTTTTGTTTTCAACTTTAATAAAAACTTTGTGTTACAAATGGAACAAACTCTACTTCTTCCCTTTCAGGCGTTGGTGGCATTTCTCGAGCTGTGTTGTAGGTGATACAGATGTTTGGGAAGAAGTTGGGATTAATCTTTCCTCCTTGATTTTTGTGATAACTCAGAGCTCTATATTGCATAAAAGCTCTGCGGTTCAATGATTCGGAATCAAACTCGTTTGTTTTACCTTGAAGATAGAGACGCATGCGATGTAGAAAGACTCTATGTGAGACAAAGATTTGTCTATTGAGATAGAAGAATTTCCTCCTTTTGATCAAAGCCTTTGAGCTTAATGGTCTTCTTTTCAAGGTAATATTCTGATGACACTTCTTCTTTCGCAAGATGTGAAGAATGGTCATAAATTTTTGACTCTTTGTTTGTTTGCACTTTGTTTTTGGTATTTTTGGTTGTGTTGACAAATGTTGGATGAATACTTTGTTTTTGGGATTGATTTTCTGATTTTTCTTTGACAAGAAAACAAAGCAAGCACACAAACACAAGATTGTAGCCTCAAAGGCACAAATGAGTATGGGTCTAGATCAACCCAATTCTTGGACTTGTTTTTGACCCTTCCTTTAGATTTATTTTAAGGTGTAATTCCAAAGCCTGAAGTCGGCTCAATTTGCACTAGGTCTGTAAAACGAACACACTTCAAACACTCTTTATCCCTAAGGTCAAATGGCCAGTTGTGATAAATTTAGCCCACATCTTGATATTTCTTCGACTTTGGTACTACATACCTTATGAATCCCGCCGTGGCAGGTAAGGATGTGATATACTAAGTCTTGCACGAGCATAACAAATAGATGATCCCTATGATGGGGGAGTCACCACTTTTATCAAGCCACAAGTGACTTTTCAAAAAGCTATGTTTCTACTCAAGGAAATATGTATGGTGAGTATCTTGGGAGCAAAACCATCCATGCTCTTGCACTAAATTATATCGCAAATATCCTCAATCAATAGAACGGGTGGGCTACTATTTAAAGGTGTTTAGTCATGTTCGATGTTTTTGGACATAAGTTCATTCTGCAGTGACTCACTTAAGAGCCTTGTAACTAGTGGTGGGGCCCATATGTCCTTTCGGCCAGTTACACTGTAGGAAAAGCTATACCCAAGGCTACAACTTTCACTCTCACCTGATTTCTATAGCGACTCGAAGGATTTACCGCGCGAGGTCGTTCCCAAGAGTGATGTGTCTCTTGACAGGCCTCTCTTAAAAAGATAAAATTTTGAGTGTTACCAACACTTTTCTCTTGCACCTAGGATCACGAAAGCCAAGGGAGAGGATAGTGTGTGTTAGAAGTAGGACCACTCGACCAACTCTTTGCACAAGCGTGCCAAACACAAAAAGCACTTGTTCTTTTTAACTGATTTTCATTGCAATGTGATTTAACTATTTGGGGATGTTGCTCCAACAATCATGGTGTTCTTTTTAATTTTCAAAAGCAATTGTTTGAGTAAACTAGAATTTGAAATCCTGGTCAACTTAATGAAAAACACGTTTGCATGAAGTAAAATTGCTTTGAAAATGAGACAAGTTGATTGTGAATTTTATTTGCACCAAAAATGGAAGTGTGGATTGTGAGTTTTATCTTGATGCAAGAAATAAAATTTGCCTTGTTGATTTTAAGCACCAAAACGAAGTTTGTTTTCTAACTTGCAAAAAAAATAAAGTTGTTTTTGTATAAGTTTGTGGTTCTTTTTACCTTTGAACAATGAAATTCTTTTTAATAGCCCCAAACAAATGTGTGATTCTTTTTCAAAAGCCCAAATTTGAAATGTGAAGTTAATTTTAAACCAAAATAAAAAGTGAATTCATTTTTAAAACCAACTTCAAAAACAAGTTAGTAAAAAAATATAAATCTACTCTTTAATCTAATTTAAATCTGCACAAAAGAGAAAAATAGTTAGTAAAATCCGCCTATTTGGTGGGCTTCTACAAGCCTAAATTTTTTATTTTTTTTTTGGTTTTTTATTTATTTTTGGTTACAAAGTGATTTGTACAACGTTTTGTTACAATAGCGCTAGTCTGCGTTTGAACAGAGGCACTATTTAACACAAACATATTAAAAGAAAGGGAAAGACAGAGAAGGGAAAAGCACTGAAACAGGGGGAATAGCGCCAAAATAATGCCAAACGCACCAAAACAGTGTCAAAATCGCAACCTGTGTGACATTTTCAACATTCAAACATGTTATTGGTTAAAAAAAAAAAAAAATTGATCTTTTTGGTGTTTGGGTTCACGTCGGGTTCACCAAATGATGCTCTGCAAAAAGGATTAGAAAATCTGTTTGATGGCAACACACACAAGAGCACAAGAAACAAACGTTAGTGTTAGCAACAAAAGATTATCCTAAACAGGCATATCAAGAGAGATATTAAGCATGAAATAGAAAGCATATAAACATAAAATGAAATAGCTAATCAAGATGCTCATAGTTGCTCCTCCCTTGTTCCTCTCCTCTCCAAGTCCCAAATGAGTGTAGCTCTCAGCAGCTTTTTGCACTATGGATGCTTATGGAGGATTGAGATTTAATACTAAGCTTCAAATAT